>NW_025760044.1:0-3980 GCF_021184085.1 Oncorhynchus gorbuscha | reverse complement strand
AAGAGGTATGGGACTGTAGGTGGAGGTATGTGACTGTAGGTGGAGGTAAAGAGGTATGGGACTGTAGGTGGAGGTATGTGACTGTAGGTGGAGGTATAACAACAACAACAGTTCTATGGCATACACAAACGTCAGCATAATAGAGTCAGTAAATGACAAGCGTGTTCATTTTAATAAAATAGGAAAAGACAGTTGACTGTGCCTTTAAACAGCTTGGAAAATTCCAGAAAATTATGTCATGGCTTTAGAAGCTTCTGATAGGCTAATTGACATCATTTGAGTCAAGGTGTACCTGTGGATGTATTTCAAGGCCTACCTTCAAACTCAGTGCCTCTTTGCTTGACATCATGGAAAAATCAAAATGAATCAGCCAAGGTTCATCCTTGGGAGTAATTTCCAAATGCCTGAAGGTACCACGTTCATCTCTACAAACAATTGTACGCAAGTATAAACACCATGGGACCAGAGCAATTAAGTCATACCAACTCAGGAAAAACGCGTTCTGTCTCTATGTTAGGTATCATGTTAGAGTATAATATTGAAGTTGGTATGTTTTAATATTAGGCATATGAAGTATGTTAGGTTTAATATTGTTCAGGCATAATGTTAGGTATAATATTGTTATTAGGTTTAATGTGAAGCATAATATTGGAGGTATATTGAAGCATAATATTGAAACATTTAATATAATATTGGAAGTGTAATATTGGGTATAATATTTAGGTATAGTATTAGGTATAATGTTATAATGTCAGGTATAATGTTAGGTATAATATTGAGTATAGGCATAACGTACAATGTTAGGTGTAATGTTAGGCATAATGTTAGGCATAATGTTAGTATAACGTTAATGTTAGTGTAATGTCAGGTATAATGTCAGGTATAATGTTAGGTATAATGTTAGGTATACAATGTTGGCAGGCATAATAATGTAATAGGTATAATGTTAGGTATAATGTTAGGTATAATGTCAGGTATAATGTCAGGTATAATGTCAGGTATAATGTCAGGTATAATGTTAGGTACAATGTTAGGTACAATGTTAGGTATAATGTCAGGTATAATGTTAGGTATGTTAGGTATAATGTCAGGTATAATGTCAGGTATAATGTCAGGTATAATGTTAGGTATAATGTCAGGTATAATGTTAGGTATAATGTTAGGTACAATGTTAGGTACAATGTTAGGTACAATGTTAGGCATAATGTTAGGCATAATGTTAGGTATAATGTTAGGTATGTTAGGGGGTGGCAGCGTAGCCTAGTGGTTAGAGCGTTGGACTAGTAACCGGAAGGTTGCGAGTTCAAACCCCCGAGCTGACAAGGTACAAATCTGTCGTTCTGCCCCTGAACAGGCAGTTAACCCACTGTTCCTAGGCTGTCATTGAAAATAAGAATATGTTCTTAACTGACTTGCCTGGTTAAATAAAGGTTAAAAAAAAGGTTTAATGTTAGGTATGATGATAACAGTGTGGATAATGTTAGGGTTATGATAACAGTGTGGATAATGTTAGGGTTATGTTAACAGTGTGGATAATGTTAGGGTTATGTTAACAGTGTGGATAATGTTAGGGTTATGATAACAGTGTGGACAATGTTAGGGTTATGTTAACAGTGTGGATAATGTTAGGGTTATGATAACAGTGTGGATAATGTTAGGGTTATGTTAACAGTGTGGATAATGTTAGGGTTATGTTAACAGTGTGGATAATGTTAGGGTTATGATAACAGTGTGGATAATGTTAGGGTTATGTTAACAGTGTGGATAATGTTAGGGTTATGATAACAGTGTGGATAATGTTAGGGTTATGTTATCAGTGTGGATAATGTTAGGGTTATGTTAACAGTGTGGATAATGTTAGGGTTATGATAACAGTGTGGATAATGTTAGGGTTATGTTAACAGTGTGGATAATGTTTATGTTAACAGTGTGGATAATGTTAGTTAACAGTGTGGATAATGTTTATGTTAACAGTGTGGATAATGTTAGGGTTATGTTAACAGTGTGGATAATGTTTATGTTAACAGTGAGGATAATGTTAGGGTTATGTTAACAGTGTGGATAATGTTTATGTTAACAGTGTGGATAATGTTTATGTTAACAGTGAGGATAATGTTTATGTTAACAGTGTGGATAATGTTAGGGTTATGTTAACAGTGTGGATAATGTTAGGGTTATGTTAACAGTGTGGATAATGTTAGGGTTATGATAACAGTGTGGATAATGTTAGGGTTATGATAACAGTGTGGATAATGTTAGGGTTATGTTAACAGTGTGGATAATGTTAGGGTTATGATAACAGTGTGGATAATGTTAGGGTTATGTTAACAGTGTGGATAATGTTTTATGTTAACAGTGTGGATAATGTTAGAACAGTGTGGATAATATTAGGGTTATGTTAACAGTGTGGATAATGTTTATGTTAACAGTGTGGATAATGTTAGGGTTATGTTAACAGTGTGGATAATGTTTATGGTAACAGTGAGGATAATGTTAGGGTTATGATAACAGTGTGGATAATGTTAGGGTTATGTTAACAGTGTGGATAATGTTTATGTTAACAGTGTGGATAATGTTAGTTAACAGTGTGGATAATGTTTATGTTAACAGTGTGGATAATGTTAGGGTTATGTTAACAGTGTGGATAATGTTAACAGTAGAGGATAATGTTAGGGTTATGTTAACAGTGTGATAATGTTTATGTTAACAGTGGATAATGTTAGTTAACAGTGTGGATAATGTTTATGTTAACAGTGTGGATAATGTTAGGGTTATGTTAACAGTGTGGATAATGTTTATGTTAACCAGTGAGATAATGTTAGGGTTATGTTAACAGTGTGGATAATGTTTATGTTAACAGTGTGGATAATGGTAGGGTTATTTTAACAGTGTGGATAATGTTTATGTTAACAGTGTGGATAATGTTTATGTTAACAGTGAGGATAATGTTTATGTTAACAGTGTGGATAATAGTAGGTTATTTTAACAGTATGAATAATGTTTTATGTTAACGAGTGGCCAAGATAATGTTTATGTTAACAGTAAAGGATAATGTTTATGTTAACAGTGTGGATAATGTTAGATTTATGATAACGATGAGATAATGTTTATGTTAACAGTGTGGATAATGTTAGGGTTGTGTTAACAGTGTGGATAATGTTAGGTTGTGTTAACAGTGTGGATAATGTTAGGTTATGATAACAGTGTGGATAATTTGCAGTCAGCTGCAGATCTCACAATGCATGGATAGGTGTTTAAGATATCAGGTAACCATATAATTTAGTATAGTAATCTGATGCCAGACATGTACCGAGCAATTGGATTGCAGTCTGGACCGTCACCGTACTCACACGGCACGGAAGCGTCCAATCAGAGGAGGTTTTCTCCATACTAAACATCACTGACTGAGTTAATTAGTTGGTCGTTTCCCTTCCAGCTTGTGTATATCATTAGGTCTCTGATCTAATGACCATACAACTAACCAGGTGTTTGTTTGTCAGATCGGAAAATGGTTTGACAACTTATTTATTTAACTGATAACATTAATAACAAAGCAATTAATTAATTGTTTAATTAATTTGTTATCTCTCTTCCCGTCCCGTCTTCCCATTTTCAAATGCAATCAGCACATACCCCAGCTTAAACATGGAACATTGACTTCCCAGACTTAATAATTCAAGACTATAATAGAGAGAGAGAGAGAGAGAGAGAGAGAGAGAGAGAGCAGAGAGAGAGAGAGACAGAGAGAGACAGAGAGAGAGAGAGAGACAGAGAGAGACAGAGAGAGAGACAGAGAGACAGAGAGAGACAGAGAGAGAGAGAGCAGAGAGACAGAGAGAGAGAGACAGAGAGAGACAGAGAGAGAGACAGAGAGACAGAGAGAGAGAGAGAGAGAGAGAGAGAGAGAGAGAGACAGAGAGAGAGAGAGAGAGAGAGAGAGAGAGAGAGAGACAGAGAGAGAGACAGACAGAGAGACAGAG
>NW_025760043.1:0-3980 GCF_021184085.1 Oncorhynchus gorbuscha | reverse complement strand
AAAATGAATGTCCTCCAAATCAAGGTTTCACAATTATTTAAGTCTTAAGGAACTATAGTGAGCCATTACATCACATCCTGTTTCACTAGGGTATAAAATGAGGTAACATGCATGCAATATCCCTTTGTCATCCAACACCATGAAGAAAACAACAGAACTGGCAGTTCAAAAGAGACAGATGGTCATAGACCTTCATAAATCTGGTAGTGGCTACAAGAAGATCCACAAACGATTGAATATACCACTGAGCCCTGTCAGGGCAATTATTACAAATGATAAAAGATATGGAACAGTTGAAAACCTCACGGGTAGAAGACCCCTCCCCCCGGAATGGGAGGAGGATGGTGAGAGAAGCAACAAAATCCCCAAGAATCACTGTGAAAGAATTGCAGGCCTTGGTGGCGTCTTGGGTTCACCAGGTATCAAAAAGCTCCAACAGACTCCACCTCCACATCCACAGGCTCTTTGAAAGGGTTTCCAGAAGAAAGCCCCATCAGACGCCACCTCCACAACCACAGGCTCTTTGAAAGGGTTTCCAGAAGAAAGCCCCATCAGACGCCACCTCCACAACCACAGGCTCTTTGAAAGGGTTTCCAGAAGAAAGCCCCATCAGACTCCACCTCCACAACCACAGGCTCTTTGGAAGGGTTTCCAGAAGAAAGCCCCATCAGACGCCACCTCCACAACCACAGGCTCTTTGGAAGGGTTTCCAGAAGAAAGCCCCATCAGACTCCACCTCCACAACCACAGGCTCTTTGAAAGGGTTCCCAGAAGAAAGCCCCATCAGACACCACCTCCACAACCACAGGCTCTTTGGAAGGGTTCCCAGAAGAAAGCCCCATCAGACGCCACCTCCACAACCACAGGCTCTTTGAAAGGGTTTCCAGAAGAACATTTACATTTACATTTAAGTCATTTAGCAGACGCTCTTATCCAGAGCGACTTACAAATTGGTGCATTCACCTTATGACATCCAGTGGAACAGTCACTTTACAATAGTGCATCTAAAACTTAAAGGGGGGGTGAGAAGGATTACTTATCCTATCCTAGGTATTCCTTAAAGAGGTGGGGTTTCAGGTGTCTCCGGAAGGTGGTGATTGACTCCGCTGTCTGGCGATGTGAGGAGTTTGTTCCACCATTGAGGGGCCAGAGCTGTGATGGTTTCTGACTGGGCTAGGCGGGAACTGGAAGGTTCAGACAGACGCCACCTCCACAGCCACAGGCTCTTTGGAAGGGGTTGCCAGAAAGGCGCGGCCCCCAAGGCCTGGGCGGCAATTCAGATCAATTTATGACCTGGGAGTGCTCTGGTCCAGTGGGACCAAAGTGAAAGTTTGGTCAGATTCAGCATTAGCATGTTTGGCGTGAAACAGAGATGCATAAAGGAGAGCACCTCATACCCACGGTGAAATATGGTGCCCCAGGTCAGTGATGTTTAGGGCGTTTTAATTCCAGAGGTCCAGGGGCACTGGTTCAGATTGATAGGCGTAATGAATTCACCAAGTATCAGGCAATTTTGGCTGACAATCCGGTGCCTCTGCCAGAATGCTGGAACTTGGCAGTAGGTGGACTTTCCAACAAGAAAATGACCCAAAATGAGACTTCAAGATCCACACAGAAATGGTTTTATAACAAAATCAATGTGCTACTCATAATATCTCAGTCACCCGGACCTCAATCCAATAGAAAACCTGTGGGCTGAGAGCAAGATAGAACAGCACTCCAGTAGGGAGGGGGCTGTTTTCCACCACAGACAGATGCTGGCACTAAGACCACACTCAGTCACCTGTATGGAAATAAGCAAACAGGAAACCACTCAGAGCGGCGCTCTAGTGGCGGAGACTTTAATGCAGGAAACTTAAATCTGTTCTGCAAAATTTCTATCAACATGTTAAATGTATAGGAAAAAAAATTCTGACCACCTGTACTCCACACACAGAATTCCGGAGTTCTAAATTGAGCAGCTGCTGAAAAATGAGCTCCTGTATTTATTGAGATTTAAATGTTTTTTTAGAGTGAAGTACATCGAAAAAATCAAGAGAAAACTGCAAGATTCAATAGAAGACAAAACAAGGAACAAACTAAATAAGACAGGCTTTTGAAAAATTAACTATTTTTTTTCATAAAATTGTACAGTTATCTTAGCTAGGTGGTGCTGGCAGAATTGTTTACTTGTTGCTAAGCAGTTGCTAGGGACTCTCCTGGAAGAAGCTAGCTAACTTACAAAGAATAACAACAAAAAATATCTAGTTAACAGAAGAAAAAGGAGAAGACAAATAAGGACAAAGAAGGACAGAAGAAAAGGAAAAGAAAGAGGACAGCAAAGTGAAACAGTCAGCACTTCTATTGCAACTTAGTATTTCGTGCGTCCCTAACAGATCTACATGCATCACCATGACTAGCCAGCTGGCAGCAAGCGTCCGTCTACCGAATAGCAGCACTGTGAAACTATTACACTCCAACTGAACGACTTGATTAGATGGTAGTGTTAGCTAGCGACATAGTTGTCTTTGCTGTCTTCGTATCCAAGATAATTGTGTAGTTTAGAGCGTGTAGTCTTAGAGTGATTATCTTAATTTACCGAGGTTAGCTAGCCAGCTATTTGTCGTCCTTAACGTAGGAGACACTGCTAGCTAGCCAACAGCTAGCCAACGTCTACTGAATAGAACTTCCGCACTCAACAACCCGGTTGCATTCCGCTTCGCTCCACAGGTAGTATCACATTTTTCATTTCATTTCATTACAGCACAACGGTTTGATTTGTTTGATCGTAGCTAGCTACATAGCTAGCTACATAGCCGTCTGTGTATCAAAGATAATTGTGTAGTCTAGAGCGATTTTCTAGGTTAGCTAGCCAGCTATTGTCGTTCTTTTAACGCAACGTAACGTAATCAACACTGCTAGCTAGCCAGCTAGCCCCCGAATAGCAGCACTGTAGAAACTACTACACTCAACGGAACGACTTGATTAGTGTAGTGTCAACAACGCAGCCACTGTCAGCTAGCCTACAAAGTCAACAACGCAGCCACTGCCAGCTAGCCTACTTCAGCAGTACTGTATCATTTTTAATAATTTTAGTCAATAAGATTCTTGCTACGTAAGCTTAACTTTCTGAACATTCGAGACGTGTAGTCCACTTGTCATTCCAATCTCCTTGCATTAGCGTAGCCTCTTCTGTAGCCTGTCAACTATGTGTCTGTCTATCCCTGTTCTCTCCTCTCTGCACAGACCATACAAACGCTCCACACCGCGTGGCCGCTGCCACCCTAATCTGGTGGTCCCAGCGCGCACGACCCACGTGGAGTTCCAGGTCTCCGGTAGCCTCTGGAACTGCCGATCTGCAGCCAACAAGGCAGAGTTCATCTCAGCCTATGCCTCCCTCCAGTCCCTCGACTTCTTGGCACTGACAGAAACATGGATCACCACAGATAACACTGCTACTCCTACTGCTCTCTCTTCGTCCGCCCACGTGTTCTCGCACACCCCGAGAGCTTCTGGTCAGCGGGGTGGTGGCATAGGGATCCTTATCTCTCCCATGTGGTCATTCTCTCTTTCTCCCCTTACCCATCTGTCTATCGCCTCCTTTGAATTTCATGCTGTCACAGTTACCAGCCCTTTCAAGCTTAACATCCTTATCATTTATCGCCCTCCAGGTCCCCTCGGAGAGTTCATCAATGAGCTTGATGCCTTGATAAGCTCCTTTCCTGAGGACGGCTCACCTCTCACAGTTCTGGGCGACTTTAACCTCCCCACGTCTACCTTTGACTCATTCCTCTCTGCCTCCTTCTTTCCACTCCTCTCCTCTTTTGACCTCACCCTCTCACCTTCCCCCTACTCACAAGGCAGGCAATACGCTCGACCTCATCTTTACTAGATGCTGTTCTTCCACTAACCTCATTGCAACTCCCCTCCAAGTCTCCGACCACTACCTTGTATCCTTTTCCCTCTCGCTCTCATCCAACACTTCCCACACTGCCCCTACT
>NW_025760042.1:0-3981 GCF_021184085.1 Oncorhynchus gorbuscha | reverse complement strand
ATCCTGGATAGGTCCCACTCTAAGACATTGTTAGAGTCTATCCTGGATAGGTCCCACTCTAAGACATTGTTAGAGTCTATCCTGGATAGGTCCCACTCTAAGACATTGTTAGAGTCTATCCTGGATAGATTTACTCTGAGCCATTGTTAGAATCTATCCTGGATAAGTCCCACTCTTGTTAGAGTCTATCCTGGATAGGTCCCACTCTAAGACATTGTTAAAGTCTATCCTGGATAGGTCCCACTCTAAGACATTGTTAGAGTCTATCACAGACAGTGTATCCTGGATAGGCCCCCACTCTAAGACATTGTTAGAGTCTATGGATAGGTCCCACTCTAAGACATTACAGTCTATCCCTGATAGGTCCCACTCTAAGACATTGTTAGAGTCTATCCTGGATAGGTCCTACAAGACATTGACAAGACATTGTTAAATCCTGTAGGACTATCCTGGATATGGACATTACAGTGTATCCTGGATAGGACCCACTCTAAGACATTGTTAGAGTCTATCCTGGATATGACCCACTCTAAGACATTGTTAGAGTCTATCCTGGATAGGTCCCACTCTAAGACATTGTTAGAGTCTATCTGGATAGGACCCACTCTAAGACATTGTTAGAGTCTATCCTGGATAGGTCCATTGTTAGAGTCTACTCTAAGACATTGTTAGAGTCTATCCTGGATAGGTCCCCTGGACTCTAAGACATTGTTAGAGTCTATCCTGGATATGACCCACTCTAAGACATTACAGTGTATCCTGGATAGGCCCCCACTCTATCCTATAGACATTACAGTATATCCTGGATAGGTCCCACTCTAAGACATTGTTAGAGTCTATCCCTGGATAGGTCCTGGATAGGACACTCTAAGACATTGTTAGAGTCTATCCTGGATCTAGGTCCCACTCTAAGACATTGTTAGAGTCTAACCTGGATATGACCCACTCTAAGACATTACAGTGTATCCTGGATAGGCCCCACTCTAAGACATTACAGTATATCCTGGTTAGGTCCCACTCTAAGACATTGTTAGAGTCTATCCTGGATAGGTCCCACTCTAAGACATTGTTAGAGTCTATCCTGGATAGGTCCCACTCTAAGACATTGTTAGAGTCTATCCTGGATAGGTCCCACTCTAAGACATTGTTAGAGTCTATCCTGGATAAGTCCCACTCTAAGACATTGTTAGAGTCTATCCTGGATAGGTCCCACTCTAAGACATTGTTAGAGTCTATCCTGGATAGGTCCCACTCTAAGACATTGTTAGAGTCTATCCTGGATAGGTCCTCTAAGACATTGTTAGAGTCTAAAATAGGTCCCACTCTAAGACATTGTTAGAGTCTATCCTGGATAGGTCCCTGGACCCACTCTAAGACATTGTTAGAGTCTATCCTGGATAAGTCCCACTCTAAGACATTGTTAGAGTCTATCCTGGATAGGTCCCACTCTAAGACATTGTTAGAGTCTATCCTGGATAGGTCCCACTCTAAGACATTGTTAGAGGTCCACTCCATTGTTAGATCTAGGGTCCCACTCTAAGACATTGTTAGAGTCTATCCTGGATAGGACCCACTCTAAGACATTGTTAGAGTCTATCCTGGATAGGTCCCACTCTAAGACATTGTTAAAGTCTATCCTGGATAGGTCCCACTCTAAGACATTGTTAGAGTCTATCCTTGACAGTGTATCCTGGATAGGCCCCACTCTAAGACATTGTTAGAGTCTATCCTGGATATGACCAACTCTAAGACATTACAGTGTATCCTGAATAGGACCCACTCTAAGACATTACAGATCCTGGATATCCCACTCTATGACATTGTTAGAGTCTATCCTGATAGGACACTC
Organism: Oncorhynchus gorbuscha; assembly: GCF_021184085.1. Taxonomy (NCBI): domain Eukaryota; kingdom Metazoa; phylum Chordata; class Actinopteri; order Salmoniformes; family Salmonidae; genus Oncorhynchus; species Oncorhynchus gorbuscha. The sequence goes on along the minus strand of NW_025760042.1, from coordinate 2,132 downwards.
TAAGACATTAGAGTCTATCCTGGATAGGTCCCACTCTAAGACATTGTTAGAGTCTAACCTGGATAGACCCACTTAAGACATTGTTAGAGTCTATCCTGGATAGGTCCCACTCTAAGACATTGTTAAAGTCTATCCTGGATAGGTCCCACTCTAAGACATTGTTAGAGTCTATCCTGGATATGACCCACTCTAAGACATTACCTGGATAGAGAGTCTAATGGATAGGTCCCACTCTAAGACATTACAGTGTATCCTAAGACATTGTTAGAGTCCCTGATATGACCCACTCTAAGACATTGTGTATCCTGAGTCTAAGACATTACCCTGGATAGGTCCCACTCTAAGACATTGTTAGAGTCTATCCTGGATAGGTCCCACTCTAAGACATTGTTAGAGTCTATCCTGGATAGGTCCCACTCTAAGACATTGTTAGAGTCTATCCTGGATAGGTCCCACTCTAAGACATTGTTACAGTCTATCCTGGATAGTCCCACTCTAAGACATTGTTAGAGTCATTAGGTCCCACTAAAACATTGAGAGTCTATCCTGGATAGGTCCCACTCTAAGACATTGTTAGAGTCTATCCTGGATAGGTCCCACTCTAAGACATTGTTAGAGTCTATCCTGGATAGGTCCCACTCTAAAGAGTCTATTGTTAGAGTTAGAGTCTATCCTGGATAGGTCCCACTCTAAGACATTGTTAGAGTCTATCCTGGATAGGTCCCACTCTAAGACATTGTTAAAGTCTATCCTGGATAGGTCCCACTCTAAGACATTGTTAGAGTCTATCCTGGACAGTGTATCCTGGATAGGCCCCACTCTAAGACATTGTTAGAGTCTATCCTGGATATGACCCACTCTAAGACATTACAGTGTATCCTGGATAGGTCCCACTCTAAGACATTGTTATAGTCTATCCTGGATAGGTCCCACTCTAAGACATTGTTAAAGTCTATCCTGGATAGGTCCCACTCTAAGACATTGTTAGAGTCTATCCTGGATAAGTCCCACTCTAAGACATTGTTAGAGTCTATCCTGGATAGGTCCCACTCTAAGACATTGTTAGAGTCTATCCTGGATAGGTCCCACTCTAAGACATTGTTAGAGTCTATCCTGGATAGGTCCCACTCTAAGACATTGTTAGAGTCTATCCTGGATAGGTCCCACTCTAAGACATTGTTAGAGTCTATCCTGGATAGGTCCCACTCTAAGACATTGTTAGAGTCTAACCTGGATATGACCCACTCTAAGACATTACAGTGTATCCTGGATAGGCCCCACTCTAAGACATTACAGTATATCCTGGTTAGGCCCCACTCTAAGACATTACAGTCTATCCTGGATAAGTCCCACTCTAAGACATTGTTAAAGTCTATCCTGGATAGGTCCCACTCTAAGACATTGTTAGAGTCTAAGGTCCTCTAAGACATTGTTAGAGTCTATCCTGATAGGTCCCACTCTAAGACATTGTTAGAGTCTATCCTGGATAGGTCCCACTCTAAGACATTGTTAGAGTCTATCCTGGATAGGTCCCACTCTAAGACATTGTTAGAGTCTTCCTGATAGGTCCCACTCTAAGACATTGTTAGAGTCTATCCTGGATAGGTCCCACTCTAAGACATTGTTATAGTCTATCCTGGATAGGTCCCACTCTAAGACATTGTTAAAGTCTATCCTGGATAGGTCCCACTCTAAGACATTGTTAGAGTCTATCCTGGATAAGTCCCACTCTAAGATATTGTTAGAGTCTATCCTGGATAGGTCCCACTCTAAGACATTGTTAGAGTCTATCCTGATAGGTCCCAAAAACATTGTTAGAGTGTATCCTGATCCCACTCTAAGACATTACAGTCCTGGATAGGTCCCACTCTAAGACATTGTTAGAGTCTATCCTGGATAGACCCACTCTAAGACATTGTTACAGTGTATCCTGGATAGGTCCCACTCTAAGACATTGTTAGAGTCTATCCTGGATAGGGTCCCTGGATAGGCCCCACTCTAAGACATTGTTAGAGTCTATCCTGGATAGGACCCACTCTAAGACATTGTTAGAGACATCATCCTGGATAGGTCCCACTCTAAGACATTGTTAGAGTCTATCCTGGATAGGTCCCACTCTAAGACATTACAGT
>NW_025760041.1:0-3981 GCF_021184085.1 Oncorhynchus gorbuscha | reverse complement strand
CGGGAACTGTACTTCCTCAGTGGTAGGGAGGCGAGCAGGCCAGAGGTGGATGAACGCAGTGCCCTTATTTGGGTGTAGGGCCTGATCAGAGCCTGGAGGTACTGAGGTGCCGTTCCCCTCACAGCTCCGTAGGCAAGCACCATGGTCTTGTAGCGGATGCGAGCTTCAACTGGAAGCCAGTGGAGAGAGCGGAGGAGCGGGGTGACGTGGAGAGAACTTGGGAAGGTTGAACACTCAGACGGGCTGCGGCGTTCTGATGAGTTGTAGGGTTTAATGGCACAGGCAGGGAGCCCAGCCAACAGCGAGTTGCAGTAATCCAGACGGGAGATGACAAGTGCCTGGATTAGGACCTGCGCCGCTTCCTGTGTGAGGCAGGGTCGTACTCTGCGGATGTTGTAGAGCATGAACCTACAGGAACGGGCCACCGCCTTGATGTTGAAGGAGAACGACAGGGTGTTGTCCAGGATCACGCCAAGGTTCTTAGCGCTCTAGGGAGGAGGACACAATGGAGTTGTCAACCGTGATGGCGAGATCATGGAACGGGCAGTCCTTCCCCGGGAGGAAGAGCAGCTCCGTCTTGCCGGGGTTCAGCTTGAGATGGTGATCCGTCATCCACACTGATATGTCTGCCAGACATGCAGAGATGCGATTCGCCACCTGGTCATCAGAAGGGGAAAGGAGAAGATTAATTGTGTGTCGTCTGCATAGCAATGATAGGAGAGACCATGTGAGGTTATGACAGAGCCAAGTGACTTGGTGTATAGCGAGAATAGGAGAGGGCCTAGAACAGAGCCCTGGGGGACACCAGTGGTGAGAGCGCATGGTGAGGAGACAGATTCTCGCCACGCCACCTGGTAGGAGCGACCTGTCAGGTAGGACGCAATCCAAGCGTGGGCCACGCCCGGGAGATGCCCAACTCGGAGAGGGTGGAGAGGAGGATCTGATGGTTCACAGCATCGAAGGCAGCCGATAGGTCTAGAAGGATGAGAGCAGAGGAGAGAGAGTTAGCTTTAGCGGTGCGGAGCGCCTCCGTGATACAGAGAAGAGCAGTCTCAGTTGAATGACTAGTCTTGAAACCTGACTGATTTGGATCAAGAAGGTCATTCTGAGAGAGATAGCGGAGAGCTGACCAAGGACGGCACGTTCAAGAGTTTTGGAGAGAAAAGAAAGAAGGGATACTGGTCTGTAGTTGTTGACATCGGAGGGATCGAGTGTAGTTTTTTCAGAAGGGGTGCAACTCTCGCTCTCTTGAAGACGGAAGGACGTAGGCCAGCGGTCAGGGATAAGTTGATGAGCGAGGTGAGGTAAGGGGAGAAGGTCTCGAATGGTCTGGAGAAGAGAGGAGGGGATAGGGTCAAGCGGGCAGGTTGTTGGGCGCCGGCCGTCACAAGACGCGAGATTTCATCTGGAGAGAGAGGAGAAAGAGGTCAGAGCACAGGGTAGGGCACTGTGAGCAGAACCAGCGGTGGCTCGTTTGACTTAGCAAACGAGGATCGGATGTCGCCGACCTTCTTTTCAAAATGGTTGGCGAAGTCATCTGCAGAGAGGGAGGAGGGGAGGGGAGGAGGATTCAGGAGGGAGGAGAAGGTGGCAAAGAGCTTCCTAGGGTTAGAGGCAGATGCTTGGAATTTAGGGAGTGGTAGAAAGTGGCTTTAGCAGCAGAGACAGAGGAGGAAAAATGTAGAGAGGAGGGAGTGAAAGGATGCCAGGTCCGCAGAGGCGAGTTTCCTCCATTTCCGCTCGGCTGCCCGGGAGCCTGTTCTGTGAGCTCGCAATGAGTCGTCCAAGCCACGGAGCGGGGAGGGGAGGACCGAGCCGGCCTGGAAGATAGGGGACATAGAGAGTCAAAGGATGCAGAAAGGGAGGGAGAGGAGGGTTGAGGAGGCAGAATCAGGAGATAGGTTGGAGAGGTTTGAGCAGAGGGAAGAGATGATAGGATGGAAGAGGAGAGAGTAAGCGGGGGAGAGAGAGCGAAGGTTGGGGACGCCGCGATACCATCCGAGTAGGGGCAGTGTGGGAAGTGTTGGATGGAAGCGAGAGGGAAAAAGGATACAAGGTAGTGGTCGGAGACTTGGAGGGGAGTTGCAATGAGGTTAGTGAAAAACAGCATCTAGTAAAGATGAGGTCGAGCGTATTGCCTGCCTTGTGAGTAGGGGAAAGGTGAGAGGTGAGAGTCAAAAGAGGAGAGGAGTGGAAAGAAGGAGGCAGAGAGGAATGAGTCAAAGGTAGACGGGGAGGAGTTAAAGTCAGAACTGTGAGAGGTGAGCCATCCTCAGAAAGGAGCTTATCAAGGCATCAAGCTCATTGGATGAACTCTCCGAGGGGACCTGGAGGGCGATAAATGATAAGGATGTTAAGCTGAAAGGCTGGTAACTGTGACAGCATGAAATTCAAAGGAGGCGATAGACAGATGGGTAAGGGGAGAAAGAGAATGACCACTTTGGGAGAGATAAGGATCCCGATGCCACCACCCCGCTGACCAGAAGCTCTCGGGGTGTGCGAGAACACGTGGGCGGACGAAGAGAGAGCAGTAGGAGTAGCAGTGTTATCTGTGGTGATCCATGTTTCTGTCAGTGCCAAGAAGTCGAGGGACTGGAGGGAGGCATAGGCTGAGATGAACTCTGCCTTGTTGGCTGCAGATCGGCAGTTCCAGAGGCTACCGGAGACCTGGAACTCCACGTGGGTCGTGCGCGCTGGGGACCACTCAGATTAGGTGGCAGGCGCCACGGTGTGGAGCGTTTGTATGGTCTGTGCAGAGAGGAGAGAGAACAGGGATAGACAGACACATAGTTGACAGGTACAGAAGAGGCTACGCTAATGCAAGGAGATTGAATGACAAGTGGACTACACGTCTCAAATGTTCAGAAAGTTAAGCTTACGTAGCAAGAATCTTATTGACTAAAATGATTAAAATGATACAGTACTGCTGAAGTAGGCTAGCTGGCAGTGGCTGCGTTTGTTGACTTTGTAGGCTAGCTGGCAGTGGCTGCGTTGTTGACACTACACTAATCAAGTTGTTCCGTTGAGTGTAATAGTTTCTACAGTGCTGCTATTCGGGGCTAGCTGGCTAGCTAGCAGTGTTGATTACGTTACGTTGCGTTAAAAGAACGACAACAATTATCTTTGATACACAGACGGCTATGTAGCTAGCTATGTAGCTAGCTACGATCAAACAAATCAAACCGTTGTGCTGTAATGAAATGAAATGAAAAATGTGATACTACCTGTGGAGCGAAGCGGAATGCGACCGGGTTGTTGGTGCGGAAGTTCTATTCAGTAGACGTTGGCTAGCTGTTGGCTGAGCTAGCAGTGTTCCTACGTTAAGGACGACAAATAGCTGGCTAGCTAACCTCAGTAAATTAAGATAATCACTCTAAGACTACACGCTCTAAACTACACAATTATCTTGGGTACGAAGACAGCAAAGACAACTATGTAGCTAGCTAACACTACACTAATCAAGTCGTTCAGTTGAGTGTAATAGTTTCTACAGTGCTGCTATTCGGTAGGCGGTGGACGTATAGCTGGCTAGCTGCTGGGCAGATAGCAGTGTGTCGACTACGTTAGGACTGACGAAAATACAAGTTGCAATAGGAAGTACTGTTTCACTATGTTGTCCTCTTTCTTTCCTTTTCTTCTGTCCTTCTTTTGTCCTTATTTTGTCTTCCTTTCTTCTGTTAACTAGATATTTTTGTTGTTATTCTTTGTAAGCTAGCTAGCTTCTTCCAGGAGAGTCCCTAGCAACTGCTTAGCAACAAGTAACAATTCTGCTAGCAATCTGTTTTTTTTTTGGCTAAGATAACTGTGATAATTTTATGAAAAATAGTTAATTTTTCAAAGCCTGTCTTTTGGTTTGTTCCTTGTTTTGTCTTCTATTGAGTCTTGTAGTTTTCTTGATTGATGTAATTTCACTCTAAAACCATTTAAATCTCAATATATACAGGAGCTCATTTTTCAGCAGCTGCTCAATTTAGAACTCCG
>NW_025760040.1:0-3985 GCF_021184085.1 Oncorhynchus gorbuscha | reverse complement strand
TGTTGTGTAGGTAAGTGTTGTGTAGGTCAGACAGTGTTGTGTAGGTCAGACAGTGTTGTGTAGGTCAGTGTTGTGTAGGTCAGACAGTGTTGTGTAGGTCAGACAGTGTTGTGTAGATCAGACAGTGTTGTGTAGGTCAGTGTTGTGTAGGTCAGTGTTGTGTAGGTCAGTGTTGTGTAGGTCAGACAGTGTTGTGTAGGTCAGTGTTGTGCAGGTCAGTGTTGTGTAGGTCAGACAGTGTTGTGTAGGTCAGTGTTGTGTAGGTCAGACAGTGTTGTGTAGGTCAGACAGTGTTGTGTAGATCAGACAGTGTTGTGTAGGTCAGACAGTGTTGTGCAGGTCAGGCAGTGTTGTGTAGGTCAGGCAGTGTTGTGTAGGTCAGTGTTGTGTAGGTCAGTGTTGTGTAGGTCAGACAGTGTTGTGTAGGTCAGTGTTGTGTAGGTCAGACAGTGTTGTGTAGGTCAGACAGTGTTGTGTAGGTCAGACAGTGTTGTGTAGGTCAGACAGTGTTGTGTAGGTCAGTGTTGTGTAGGTCAGTGTTGTGTAGGTCAGTGTTGTGTAGGTCAGACAGTGTTGTGTAGGTCAGTGTTGTGTAGGTCAGACAGTGTTGTGTAGGTCAGACAGTGTTGTGTAGGTCAGACAGTGTTGTGTAGGTCAGACAGTGTTGTGTAGGTCAGACAGTGTTCATGTGTTTGTCTGTCTGTATGAGACACCAGGCCTCTCCTCTCCCAGTGATTTACTGGCCACTAGCTTGAGTTCCAGCTTTTGGGGTCTCAGACATTTCGCTCAACACAAAACCCAGTCTTGGTATATTATTTCTAGAAGGAATATGAAACTGTGGTCTGTGTGTACCGCTGCGAGTAAATTGCAGGAGTCACATGCTCAGCCATCCACAACACACTGGAGACATAAGTGTTTGTGTTCAGGAGGGTTTGTGTGTCTTCATCGCAGCTTGTATACAATGAAATAACGGTGAGCAATGTCATCAGGGGTTGATACACTTTTCAAAACAATCATGACCTTAAATGGGTGCCAGGTTGGGAGTGCCCTCATTTGAGTGAGTGGGTGCTTGCTGAGCGTGTTTCATCAAGATGACGCAGGTCTTTGTTAGTAACTGCTCACAGTTTACATTTAGGCCAACTGGATCATCAGAGCATTGCAGCGTTCCCTACAATAATTATTGCATTCCCCGGATTACAGATGATTATGGAAGTTGCCTTAGTTTAGATCATTGATCTTACCTCGTTACGTGTGTGACATACTCTACAATGGCTATTTCTACTGTATGAACAGATGGTCGGTTTGTGAAATATTTTTTAAGAAACAATGTAGTTTGAGAAGCACTCTATTGAATTATACAATAATTTCAGTCTTACACATAGATTCTGTTATTTTCTTTGTGGAGACATATATTCTGTGCTGCCTGCTGTCTGTGGCTGGCACCTCGGTACTCTGGCGCCCAGGCCTGGGACTGGCGCAATGCTCAGTCTGCCCCTGGTATCAGCATTGTGAGAAACAACACATTTCAGGTTAGCACTTGGAGCTGAGGAGCTGCTTTATATACCCTCGCTACTTTATATAGCCTCGCTCCTGTATAAAGCCTCGCTACTTTATATAGCCTCAATCAGCCTGACTAACCGGTGTCTGGCTGTAGCCTCGCTACTGTATATAGCCTCGCTACTGTATATAGCCGAGCTACTGTATATAGCCTCAATCATCCTGACTAACCGGTGTCTGGCTGTAGCCTCGGTACTGTATATAGCCTCGCTACTGTATATAGCCTCGCTACTGTATATAGCCTCGCTACATTTATAGCCTCGCTACTGTATATAGCTTTGCTACTGTATATAGCCTCGCTACTTTATATAGCCTCAATCATCCTGACTAACCGGTGTCTGGCTGTAGCCTCACTACTGTATATAGCTTCGCTACTGTATATAGCCTCGCTACTTTTATAGCCTAGCTACTGTATATAGCCTCGCTACTTTTATAGCCTCGCTACTGTATATAGCTTCGCTACTGTATATAGCCTCGCTACTTTTATAGCCTCGCTACTGTATATAGCTTCGCTACTGTATATAGCCTCGCTACTTTTATAGCCTCGCTACTGTATATAGCCTCGCTACTTTTATAGCCTCTCTACTGTATATAGCTTCGCTACTGTATATAGCCTCGCTACTTTATATAGCCTCAATCATCCTGACTAAACGGTGTCTGGCTGTAGCCTCGCTACTGTATATAGCCTCGCTACTGTATATAGCCTCGCTACTTTTATAGCCTCGCTACTGTATATAGCTTCGCTACTGTATATAGCCTTGCTACTTTTATAGCCTCGCTACTGTATATAGCCTCGCTACTTTTATAGCCTCTCTACTGTATATAGCTTTGCTACTGTATATAGCCTCGCTACTTTATATAGCCTCAATCATCCTGACTAACCGGTGTCTGGCTGTAGCCTCACTACTGTATATAGCCTCGCTACTGTATATAGCCTCGCTACTTTTATAGCCTAGCTACTGTATATAGCCTCGCTACTTTTATAGCCTCGCTACTGTATATAGCTTCGCTACTGTATATAGCCTCGCTACTTTTATAGCCTCGCTACTGTATATAGCTTCGCTACTGTATATAGCCTCGCTACTTTTATAGCCTCGCTACTGTATATAGCCTCGCTACTTTTATAGCCTCGCTACTGTATATAGCTTCGCTACTGTATATAGCCTCGCTACTTTATATAGCCTCAATCATCCTGACTAACCGGTGTCTGGCTGTAGCCTCTCTACTGTATATAGCCTCTCTACTGTATATAGCCTCGCTACTGTATATAGCCTCGCTACTTTTATAGCCTCGTTACTGTATATAGCTTCACTACTGTATATAGCCTCACTACTTTTATAGCCTCGCTACTGTATATAGCCTCGCTACTGTATATAGCCTCACTACTGTATATAGCCTCACTACTGTATATAGCCTCTCTACTGTATATAGCCTCACTACTGTATATAGCCTCTCTACTGTATATAGCCTCACTACTGTATATAGCCTCTCTACTGTATATAGCCTCACTACTGTATATAGCCTCTCTACTGTATATAGCCTCACTACTGTATATAGCCTCACTACTGTATATAGCCTCTCTACTGTATATAGCCTCACTACTGTATATAGCCTCTCTACTGTATATAGCCTCTCTACTGTATATAGCCTCACTACTGTTTTTCACTGTCTTTTTACTGTTGTTTTTATTTCTTTACTTACCTATTGTTCACCTAATACATTTTTTTGCACTATTGATTAAAGCCTGTAAGTAAGCATTTCACTGCAAGGTGACCTGTTGTATTCAGCGCACGTAACAAATGAACTTTGATTTGATAGAAGATCCAAAGACATACATTCGACATCCTGTCCCAGAGAGTAGTGTGATTCATATGCTTTTATAAGTGTGTACATAATACGACACAGGGCGGAGATGGGAAATCATATGGCTGTGGCCAGAATTAAAATGAATTGTGATCATGGGTGTAATGCCATGACTCCAGAGATCTATTGCATGTTCTGAAAACCGTGATATAGAAACAAAACAGCGCGTAATAGTGTTCTAATCTATGACACAATAGTGTTCTAATCTACGACACCATAGTGTTCTAATCTATGACACAATAGTGTTCTAATCTACGACACCATAGTGTTCTAATCTATGACACAATATTATTTGACCTTGCTGGTCATCTATGAACGTTTGAACATCTTGACCATGTACTGTTATAATCTCCACTCGGCACAGCCAGAAGAGGACTGGCCACCCCTCAGAGCCTGGTTCCTCTCTAGATTCATCCTAGGTTCCTGCCTTTCGAGGGAGTTTTGCTTCTACATCTGCATTGCTTGCTATTTGGGGTTTTAGGCTGGGTTTCTGTACAGTTTTGTGACTTTAAAAAAGGACTTTGTAAAAAGGACTTTATAAATACGTTTGATTGATTTATTGATT
>NW_025760039.1:0-3986 GCF_021184085.1 Oncorhynchus gorbuscha | reverse complement strand
TTTAGGATGTATATGTGGGTGGTTTTAGGATGTATATGGAGGTGGTTTTAGGATGTATATGGAGGTGGTTTTAGGATGTATATGGAGGTGGTTTTAGGATGTATATGAAGTGGTTTTAGGATGCATATGTAGGTGGTTTTAGGATGTATATGAGTGGTTTTAGGATGCATATGTGGAGGTGGTTTTAGGATGTGGTGGTTTTAGGATGTATATGGGGGTGGTTTGAGGATGTATATGTGGGTGGTTTTAGGATGTATATGGAGTGGTTTTAGGATGTATATGGGGGTTTAGGATGTGGGTGGTTTTAGGGGATGTATGTGGAGGTGGTTTTAAATGTATATGTAGGTGGTTTTAGGATGTATATGGGTGGTTTTAGGATGGATATGTGGTGGTTTTAGGATATATGGAGGTGGTTTTAGGATGTATATGATGTATATGTGGTTTTGGTTTTAGGATGTATATGGAGGTGGTTTTAGGATGTATATGGAGGTGGTTTTAGGATGCATATGTAGGTGGTTTTAGGATGTATATGTGGGTGGTTTAGGATGTATATGTGGTGGTTTTAGGATGTATATGGAGGTGGTTTTAGGATGTATATGGAGGTGGTTTTAGGATGTATATGGGGGGTTTAATGTATATAGGTGTTTTAGAGATGTATATGGAGGTGTTTTAGGATGCATGTGTATGGGTTTTAGGATGGTTTTTGGATGTATATGGAGGTGGTTTTAGGATGTATATGTGGGTGGTTTTAGGATGTATATGGAGGTGGTTTTAGGATGTATATGTGGGTGGTTTTTTAGGATGTATATGGTTTTAGGATAGTTTTTAGGATATGGAGGTGGTTTTAGGATGTATATGTGGGTGGTTTTTTAGGATGGTTTTAGGATGTATATGGAGGTGGTTTTAGGATGTATATGTGGTGGTTTTAGGATGTATATGGAGGTGGTTTAGGATGGGGTGGTTTAGGATGTATATATGGTTTTAGGGTGGTTTTAGGATGTATATGGAGGTGGTTTTAGGATGCATATGTAGGTGGTTTTTAGGATGTATATGTGGGTGGTTTAGGATGTATATGGAGGTGGTTTTAGGATGTATATGGAGGTGGTTTAGGATGTATATGGAAGTGGTTTTAGGATGTATATGTGGTGGTTTTAGGATATGGAGTGGTTTTAGGATGTATATGTAGGTGGTTTTAGGAGTTATGGGGGGTGGTTTAGGATGTATATGTGGGTGGTTTTAGGATATGGAGGTGGTTTTAGGATGCATATGTAGGTGGTTTTAGGATGTATATGGAGGTGGTTTTAGGAATGTATATCAGGTGGTTTTAGGATGTATATGTGGGTAGTTTTAGGATGTATATGTGGGTGGTTTTAGGATGTATATGGTGGTTTTAGGATGTATATAGAGTGGTTTTAGGATGGGGGTTTCCAAATGTATATGTGGGTGGTTTAGGATGTATATGGAGGTGGTTTAGGATGCATATGAGGTAGTTTTAGGATGTATATGGAGGTGGTTTTAGGATATGTATATGGTGGTTTTAGGATGTATATGGAGGTGGTTTTAGGATGTATATGGAAGTGGTTTTAGGATGTATATGTGGGTGGTTTTTAGGATATATGGAGTGGTTTTAGGATGTATATGGAGGTGGTTTTAGGATGCATACATGTGGTGGTTTAGGATGTTGGCTTTAGGATGTATATGGAGGTGGTTTTAGGATGTATATGGAGGTGGTTTTGTGGATTTTAGACGTATATGGAGGTGGTTTTTAGGATGTATATGGGTTTTAGGTTTAGGATGTATATGTGGGTGGTTTTAGGATGTATATGGAGGTGGTTTTAGGATGCATGTGTAGGTGGTTTTAGGATGTATATGTGGGTGGTTTTAGGATGTATATGGAGGTGGTTTTAGGATGTATATGGAGGTGGTTTTAGGATGTATATGGAGGTGGTTTAGGATGTATATGTGGGTGGTTTTAGGATGTATATGGAGGTGGTTTTAGGATGTATATGGAGGTGGTTTTAGGATGTATATGGAGGTGGTTTTAGGATGTATATGTGGGTGGTTTTAGGATGTATATGGAGGTGGTTTTAGGATGTATATGGAGGTGGTTTTAGGATGTATATGGAGGTGGTTTTAGGATGTATATGTAGGTGGTTTTAGGATGTATATGTGGGTGGTTTTAGGATGTATATGGAGGTGGTTTAGGATGTATATGGGGGTGGTTTTAGGATGTATATGGAGGTGGTTTTTGTATATGGAGGTGGTTTTAGGATGTATATGGAGGTGGTTTTAGGATGTATATGGAGGTGGTTTTAGGATGTATATGGGGGTGGTTTTAGGATGTATATGGAGGTGGTTTTAGGATGTATATGGGGGGGTTTTAGGATGCATATGGAGGTGGTTTTAGGATTATATGGAGGTGGTTTTAGGATGTATATGGAGGTGGTTTTAGGATGTAGATGGAGGTGGTTTTAGGATGTATATGGAGGTGGTTTTAGGATGTATATGGAGGTGGTTTTAGGATGTATATGGAGGTGGTTTAGGATGTATATGGGGGTGGTTTAGGATGTATATGGAGGTGGTTTTAGGATGTATATGGAGGTGGTTTTAGGATGTAGATGGAGGTGGTTTTAGGATGTATATGGAGGTGGTTTTAGGATGTAGATGGAGGTGGTTTTAGGATGTATATGGGGGTGGTTTTAGGATGTATATGGAGGTGGTTTTAGGATGTATATGGAGGTGGTTTTAGGATGTAGATGGAGGTGGTTTTAGGATGTAGATGGAGGTGGTTTTAGGATGTATATGGAGGTGGTTTTAGGATGTATATGGGGTGGTTTTAGGATGTATATGGGGTATATAAGGTCAGACGCAGACCTGGCAGTGGCACAGTGCTCTGACATACAGCTAACAGCTAATGTTAGACTGCACTCTGCTGTGACTGCATCAGACCATCTCGGTCTATTTTTTGTTTCTTTCTTTCTCTCGCTCGGTCGCTCTCCTCTTCTGTCTTTTCTATTGTCCTAACGGCCCTACAACATTTATGGCGCTGCTTTTAAAGGCGGTCTCCGTAGCGACGGTGTGACCCTTTCCCCAGCAGAGGTGCTGATTGATGGTTCAAGGGGCGGTCATAAACATTATCTGCTCTGGCCAGATTAGGCCAGACAAACATGCCCCGAATGGCCGGCAAGGCAGGAATGTTTTTTTTATGATGCTACATTCCGCCATTTTCTGAACCCCAGACTTACAGATTTTACCCCTGCCCTTTTAATAATTCCATAAAATCGGATCTATGAGTGTATTCTTTATATTATTTTATCTCTTTGAATCATCTCTTAATCTGACTACAGGTTAGCCTTGTCTGTCAGAGGACTCACATAGTCTTTGTTGTGCCCACGAGGAAATCGGGTAAGGGATTGTGGATCTGTCTCTGTCCGTCCGCTCGTTCGTACGTTAGTCACATGCGATATCACAGATAGCACTGGCCCGATGTTGACCAAATTTGAGTAAATTATGAGTCTTGCCATATTAGAATTAGCCGATACGAGTAGAATTGGCTTTGTAGAGAATTCACAGGACTCTAGATAGTTACATGTGTTCAGTCCAGAGTCAAACATTCCTGAGAAAAGTACAGTGTAGTAATGATCACTCTGTAATGGAGTGACATAGCAGAACTGTGCAGGTATATCTCAACTCTCAGAACATTGTTGCCCATTTTACACTGTAGTCATATGACACTTTGCTGCAACTCCAGATTGCTTAAGGTAGTACAGTATGTAATATAGCATTCAGCGTCATCATATACACTACATGACCAAAAGTATGTGGACACCTGCTCGTCAAACATCTCATTCCAAAATCACGGAATTAATATGGAGCTGGTCCCCCGTTGCTGCTAGAACTGCCTCCACTCTTCTGGGAAGGCTTTCCACTAGATGTTTGAACATTGCTGCGGGGACTTGCTTCATTCAGCCACAAGAGCATTAGTG
>NW_025760038.1:0-3986 GCF_021184085.1 Oncorhynchus gorbuscha | reverse complement strand
TCTCTTTCCTCACTCCATACTCTCTCTTTCTCCACCTCTACTCTCGCTTTCTCCACTCCTTACTTCTCTTTCTGTCTATCTCCACTCCTTACTCTCTCTTTATGTCTTTCTCCACTCCTTACTCTCTCTCTCTGTCTTTCTCCACTCCTTACTCTCTCTTTCTGTCTTTCTCCACTCCTTACTCTCTCTTTCTGTCTGTAATCCGTAAAGTGAGCATTATCAAGGCCGGTTAGCTCAGTTGGTTAGAGCGTCGTGCTAATAACGCGAAGGTCGCGGGTTCGATACCCGTACTGGCCAGGAGAATTTGTTTTTACTTTACTGTGTATGTCTACAGTGTCACATAACTCTATTGATTGGGGTCTACAATGTACATTTTAAATTAGTAGTATAACTCTCTCTCTCTGTCTTTCTCCACTCCTTACTCTTTTTTCTCTCTCTGTCTTTCTCCACTACTTACTCTGTCTTTCTCCACTCCTTACTCTCTCTCTGTCTTTCTCCACTCCTTACTCTCTCTTTCTGTCTTTCTCCACTCCTTACTCTCTCTTCTGTCTTTCTCCACTCCTCTTACTCTCTCTTTCTGTCTTTCCCCACTCCTTACTCTCTGTCTTTCTCCACTCCTTACTCTCTCTTTTCTCCACTCCTTACTCTCTCTTTCTGTCTTTCTCCACTCCTTACTCTCTCTTTCTGTCTTTCTCCACTCCTTACTCTCTCTCTGTCTTTCTCCACTCCTTACTCTCTCTTTCTGTCTTTCTCCACTCCTTACTCTCTCTTTCTGTCTTTCTCCACTCCTTACTCTCTCTCTCTGTCTTTCTCCACTCCTTACTCTCTCTTTCTGTCTTTCTCCACTCCTTACTCTCTCTTTCTGTCTTTCTCCACTCCTTACTCTCTCTCTCTGTCTTTTCCACTCCTTACTCTCTCTTTCTGTCTTTCTCCACTCCTTACTCTCTCTCTGTCTTTCTCCACTCCTTACTCTCTTTTCTGTCTTTCTCCACTCCTTACTCTCTCTTCTGTCTTTCTCCACTCCTTACTCTCTCTTCTGTCTTTCTCCACTCCTTACTCTCTCTTTCTGTCTTTCTCCACTCCTTACTCTCTCTTTCTGTCTTTCTCCACTCCTTACTCTCTCTTTCTGTCTTTCTCCACTCCTTACTCTCTTTCTGTCTTTCTCCACTCCTTACTCTCTTTCTTCTCTCACTCCTTACTCTCTTGCTTTCTCCACTCCTTACTCTCTCTTTCTGTCTTTCTCCACTCCTTACTCTCTCTTCTCTGTCTTTCTCCACTCCTTACTCTCTCTTTCTGTCTTTCTCCACTCCTTACTCTCTTTCTGTCCTTCTCCACTCATTAATCTCTCTCTCTGTCTTTCTCCACTCCTTACTCTCTCTTTCTGTCTTTCTCCACTCCTTACTCTCTCTTTCTGTCTTTCTCCACTCCTTACTCTCTCTTTCTGTCTTTCTCCACTCCTTACTCTCTCTTTCTGTCTTTCTCCACTCCTTACTCTCTCTTCTGTCTTTCTCCACTCCTTACTCTCTCTTTCTGTCTTTCTCCACTCCTTACTCTCTCTTCTGTCCTTCTCCACTTTACTCTCTCTCTTTCTGTCTTTCTCCACTCCTTACTCTCTCTTTCTGTCTTTCTCCACTCCTTACTCTCTCTTTCTGTCTTTCTCCACTCCTTACTCTCTCTTTCTGTCTTTCTCCACTCCTTACTCTCTCTTTCTGTCTTTCCCCACTCCTTACTCTCTTTTTCTCCACTCCTTACTCTCTCTTTCTCCACTCCTTACTCTCTCTTTCTGTCTTTCTCCACTCCTTACTCTCTCTCTCTGTCTTTCTCCACTCCTTACTCTCTCTTTCCTCACTCCATACTCTCTCTTTCTCCACTCCTTTTATGTCTTTCTCCACTCCTTCCTCTCTCTCTCTGTCTTTTCTCCACTCCCTTACTCTCTCTTTCTGTCTTTCTCCACTCCTTACTCTCTTTTCTGTCTGTAATCCGTAAAGTGAGCATTATCAAGGCCGGTTAGCTCAGTTGGTTAGAGCGTCGTGCTAATAACGTGAAGGTCGCGGGGTTCGATACCCGTACTGGCCAGGAGAATTTGTTTTACTTTACTGTGTATGTCTACAGTGTCACATAACTCTATTGATTGGGGTCTACAATGTACATTTTAAATTAGTAGTATAACTCTCTCTGTCTTTCTCCACTCCTTACTCTTTTTTTCTCTGTCTTTCTCCACTACTTACTCTGTCTTTCTCCACTCCTTACTCTCTCTCTCTGTCTTTCTCCACTCATTACTCTCTCTTTATGTCTTTCTCTACTCCTTACTCTCTCTTTCTGTCTTTCTCCTCCTTACTCTCTCTTTCTCTGTCTTTCTCCACTCCTTACTGCTCTTTCTGTCTTTAACTCCTTACTCTCATCTCCACTTCTTTGCTCTCTTCTCCACGATCTTATCTCTCTTTCTGTCTTTTCCACTCCTTACTATCTCTTTTGTCTTTTTTTACTCTCTTTCTCTCTTTCTCCAGTCCTTTACTCTCTCTTTCTGTCTTTCTCCAATGTTACATTTAAATCTGTCTTTTTCTCCCTCCTTACTCTCTCTCTCTGTCTTCTCCACTCATCAATCTGTCTTTCTGTCTTTCCACTCCTTACTCTCTTTCTGTCTTTTATCTTACTCTCTCTCTCTGTCTTTCTCCACTCCTTACTCTCTTTCTGTCTTTCTCCTCATCGTATACTCTCTTTCTGTCTTTCTCCACTAAAAACTCTCTTCTCTGTCTTTCCCCGCGCCTTACTCTCTCTCTTCCTCACTCCTTACTCTCTCTTTATCCACTCCTTAACGCCGCCGCGCCTGCGCCTCCACCTTACGCCGCCGCTGTCTTTCTCCGCCTCCTTACTCTCGCCTGTCTTTCTCCACTCCTTACTCTCCGCGCACTGTCTTTCTCCACTCCTTACTCTGCTCTTTCTGTCTGCGGTAACACGCCCCACTCCTTACTCTCCTCTCTGTCTTTCTCTCCACTCTCTACTCTACTCTGTCTTTCTCCACTCTTACTCTCTCTCTGTCTTTCTCCACTCCTTACTCTCTCTTTATGTCTTTCTCCACTCCTTACTCTCTTCTCTGTCTTTCTCCACTCCTTACTCTCTCCTTTCTGTCTTTCTCCACTCCTTACTCTCTCTTTTCTGTCTGTAATCCGTAAAGTGAGCATTATCAAGGCCGGTTAGCTCAGTTGGTTAGAGCTCCTTACGCGAAGTCGTTTTCGATACCCGTACTCTTTGTTTTTACTTTACTGTGTATGTCTACAGTGTCACATAACCTTGATTGATTGGGGTCTACAATGTACATTTTAAATTAGTAGTATAACTCTCTCTCTCTCTGTCTTTCTCCACTCCTTACTCTTTTTTTCTCTCTCTGTCTTTCTCCACTACTTACTCTGTCTTTCTCCACTCCTTACTCTCTCTTTCTGTCCTTCTCCACTCATTAATCTCTCTCCCTGTCCTTCTCCACTATAATCTCTCTCTCTGTCTTTCTCCACTCCTTACTTACTCTTTCTGTCTTTCCACTCCTTACTCTCTCTTTCTGTCCTTCTCCATCCACTTAATCTCTCCCCACTCCTGTCTGACTCCTTACTCTCTTTCTCATCCTTACTCTCTCTTTCTCCACTCCTTACTCTCTCTTCTGTCTTTCTCCACTCCTTACTCTCTCTTTCTGTCCTTCTCCACTCATTAATCTCTCTCCCTGTCTTTCTCCACTCTTACTCTCTCTTTCTGTCTTTCTCCACTCCTTACTCTCTCTTTCTGTCTTTCTCCACTCGTCTCTCTTTCTGTCTTTCTCCATCGTTTTCTGTCCTTGCTCTTTCTTTCTCCACTCCTTACTCTCTTTTGATCCACTCCTTACTCTCTCTTTCTGTCTTTCTCCAGTCCTTACTATCTCTTTCTGTCTTTCTCCACTCCTTGATTGATTGGGGTCTACAATGTACATTTTAAATTAGTAGTATAACTCTCTCTCTCTG
>NW_025760037.1:0-3986 GCF_021184085.1 Oncorhynchus gorbuscha | reverse complement strand
TTACATTTACATTTACATTTAAGTCATTTAGCAGACGCTCTTATCCAGAGCGACTTACAAATTGGTGCATTCACCTTATGACATCCAGTGGAACAACCACTTTACAATAGTGCATCTAAATATTTTAAGGGGGGGGGGTGAGAAGGATTACTTTATCCTATCCTAGGTATTCCTTAAAGAGGTGGGGTTTCAGGTGTCTCCGGAAGGTGGTGATTGACTCCGCTGTCCTGGCGTCGTGAGGGAGTTTGTTCCACCATTGGGGAGCCAGAGCAGCGAACAGTTTTGACTGAGCTGAGCGGGAACTGTACTTCCTCAGTGGTAGGGAGGCGAGCAGGCCAGAGGTGGATGAACGCAGTGCCCTTATTTGGGTGTAGGGCCTGATCAGAGCCTGGAGGTACTGAGGTGCCGTTCCCCTCACAGCTCCGTAGGCAAGCACCATGGTCTTGTAGCGGATGCGAGCTTCAACTGGAAGCCAGTGGAGAGAGCGGAGGAGCGGGGTGACGTGAGAGAACTTGGGAAGGTTGAACACTAGACGGGCTGCGGCGTTCTGGATGAGTTGTAGGGGTTTAATGGCACAGGCAGGGAGCCCAGCCAACAGCGAGTTGCAGTAATCCAGACGGGAGATGACAAGTGCCTGGATTAGGACCTGCGCCGCTTCCTGTGTGAGGCAGGGTCGTACTCTGCGGATGTTGTAGAGCATGAACCTACAGGAACGGGCCACCGCCTTGATGTTAGTTGAGAACGACAGTTTGTTGTCCAGGATCACACCAAGGTTCTTAGCGCTCTGGGAGGAGGACACAATGGAGTTGTCAACCGTGATGGCGAGATCATGGAACGGGCAGTCCTTCCCCGGGAGGAAGAGCAGCTCCGTCTTGCCGAGTTCAGCTTGAGGTGGTGATCCGTCATCCACACTGATATGTCTGCCAGACATGCAGAGATGCGATTCGCCACCTGGTCATCAGAAGGGGGAAAGGAGAAGATTAATTGTGTGTCGTCTGCATAGCAATGATAGGAGAGACCATGTGAGGTTATGACAGAGCCAAGTGACTTGGTGTATAGCGAGAATAGGAGAGGGCCTAGAACAGAGCCCTGGGGGACACCAGTGGTGAGAGCGCGTGGTGAGGAGACAGATTCTCGCCACGCCACCTGGTAGGAGCGACCTGTCAGGTAGGACGCAATCCAAGCGTGGGCCGCGCCGGAGATGCCCAACTCGGAGAGGGTGGAGAGGAGGATCTGATGGTTCACAGTATCGAAGGCAGCCGATAGGTCTAGAAGGATGAGAGCAGAGGAGAGAGAGTTAGCTTTAGCGGTGCGGAGCGCCTCCGTGATACAGAGAAGAGCAGTCTCAGTTGAATGACTAGTCTTGAAACCTGACTGATTTGGATCAAGAAGGTCATTCTGAGAGAGATAGCGGGAGAGCTGACCAAGGACGGCACGTTCAAGAGTTTTGGAGAGAAAAGAAAGAAGGGATACTGGTCTGTAGTTGTTGACATCGGAGGGATCGAGTGTAGGTTTTTTCAGAAGGGGTGCAACTCTCGCTCTCTTGAAGACGGAAGGGACGTAGCCAGCGGTCAGGGATAAGTTGATGAGCGAGGTGAGGTAAGGGAGAAGGTCTCCGAAATGGTCTGAGAACCAGCGGTGTTGTTTGACTTAGCAAACGAGGATCGGATGTCGTCGATCTTCTTTTTCAAAATGGCTGACGGAGTCATCTGCAGAGAGGGAGGAGGGGGAGGGGAGGAGGATTCAGGAGGGAGGAGAATGTGGCAAAGAGCTCCTAGGGTTAGAGGCAGATGCTTGGAATTTAGAGTGGTAGAAAGTGGCTTTAGCAGCAGAGACAGAGGAGGAAAATGTAGAGAGGAGGGAGTGAAAGGATGCCAGGTCCGCAGGGAGGCGAGTTTTCTCCATTTCCGCCGGCTGCCGGAGCCCTGTTCTGTGAGCTCGCATTGAGTCGTCGAGCCACGGAGCGGGAGGGGAGGACCGAGCCGGCCTGGAAGATAGGGGACATAGAGAGTCAAAGGATGCAGAAAGGGAGGAGAGGAGGGTTGAGGAGGCAGAATCAGGAGATAGGTTGGAGAAGGTTTGAGCAGAGGGAAGAGATGATAGGATGGAAGAGGAGAGAGAGCGGGGGAGAGAGAGCGAAGGTTGGGACGGCGCGATACCATCCGAGTAGGGGCAGTGGGGAAGTGTTGGATGAGAGCGAGAGGGAAAAGGATACAAGGTAGTGGTCGGAGACTTGGAGGGGAGTTGCAATGAGGTTAGTGGAAGAACAGCATCTAGTAAAGATGAGGTCGAGCGTATTGCCTGCCTTGTGAGTAGGGGGGAAGGTGAGAGGGTGAGGTCAAAAGAGGAGAGGAGTGGAAAGAAGGAGGCAGAGAGGAATGAGTCAAAGGTAGACGGGGGAGGTTAAAGTCGCCCAGAACTGTGAGAGGTGAGCCGTCCTCAGGAAAGGAGCTTATCAAGGCATCAAGCTCATTGATGAACTCTCCGAGGGGACCTGGAGGGCGATAAATGATAAGGATGTTAAGCTTGAAAGGGCTGGTAACTGTGACAGCATGAAATTCAAAGGAGGCGATAGACAGATGGGTAAGGGGAGAAAGAGAGAATGACCACATGGGAGAGATAAGGATCCCTATGCCACCACCCCGCTGACCAGAAGCTCTCGGGTGTGCGAGAACACGTGGGCGGACGAAGAGAGCAGTAGGAGTAGCAGTGTTATCTGTGGTGATCCATGTTTCTGTCAGTGCCAAGAAGTCGAGGGACTGAGGGAGGCATAGGCTGAGATGAACTCTGCCTTGTTGGCTGCAGATCGGCAGTTCCAGAGGCTACCGGAGACCTGGAACTCCACGTGGGTCGTGCGCGCTGGGACCACCAGATTAGGTGGCAGCGGCCACGCGGTGTGGAGCGTTTGTATGGTCTGTGCAGAGAGGAGAGAACAGGGATAGACAGACACATAGTTGACAGGCTACAGAAGAGGCTACGCTAATGCAAGGAGATTGAATGACAAGTGGACTACACGTCTCGAATGTTCAGAAAGTTGCTTACGTAGCAAGAATCTTATTGACTAAAATTATTAAAAATGATACAGTACTGCTGAAGTAGGCTAGCTGGCAGTGGCTGCGTTGTTGACTTTGTAGGCTAGCTGACAGTGGCTGCGTTGTTGACACTACACTAATCAAGTCGTTCCGTTGAGTGTAGTAGTTTCTACAGTGCTGCTATTCGGGGCCAGCTGGCTAGCTAGCAGTGTTGATTACGTTACGCTGCGTTAAAAGAACGACAATAGCTGGCTAGCTAACCTAGAAAATCGCTCTAGACTACACAATTATCTTTGATACACAGACGGCTATGTAGCTAGCTATGTAGCTAGCTACGATCAAACAAATCAAACCGTTGTGCTGTAATGAAATGAAATGAAAAATGTGATACTACCTGTGGAGCGAAGCGGAATGCGACCGGGTTGTTGAGTGCGGAAGTTCTATTCAGTAGACGTTGGCTAGCTGTTGGCTATTTATGCTGCAGTAGTTTATGTGTCGGGGGCTAGGGTCAGTTTGTTATATCTGGAGTACTTCTCCTGTCCTATTCGTGTCCTGTGTGAATTTAAGTGTGCTCTCTCTAATTATCTCTTTCTCTCTTTCTTTCTCTCTCTCGGAGGACCTGAGCCCTAGGACCATGCCTCAGGACTACCTGACATGATGACTCCTTGCTGTCCCCAGTCCACCTGGCCGTGCTGCTGCTCCAGTTTCAACTGTTCTGCCTTATTATTATTGGACCATGCTGGTCATTTATGAACATTTGAACATCTTGGCCATGTTCTGTTATAATTCCACCCGGCACAGCCAGAAGAGGACTGGCCACCCTAATAGCCTTTGTTCCTCTAGGTTTCTTCCTAGGTTTGGGCCTTTCTAGGGAGTTTTTCCTAGCCACCGTGCTTCTACACCTGCATTGCTTGCTGTTTGGGGTTTTAGGCTGGGTTTCTGTACAGCACTTTG
>NW_025760036.1:0-3988 GCF_021184085.1 Oncorhynchus gorbuscha | reverse complement strand
GGGGTGGCTAACAGGAGGGTTAGGGGACCAACAGGAGGGTTAGGGGTGGCCAACAGGAGGTTTAGGGGTGGCTAACAGGAGGTTTAGGGGTGGCTAACAGGAGGTT
The DNA here is from genome assembly GCF_021184085.1 of Oncorhynchus gorbuscha. Lineage (NCBI taxonomy): Eukaryota > Metazoa > Chordata > Actinopteri > Salmoniformes > Salmonidae > Oncorhynchus > Oncorhynchus gorbuscha. The sequence goes on along the minus strand of NW_025760036.1, from coordinate 3,882 downwards.
TAGGGTGACTAACAGGAGGTTTAGGGGTGACTAACAGGAGGTTTAGGGTGACTAACAGGAGGTTTAGGGGTGACTAACCTGAGGTTTAGGGGTGGCTAACAGGAGGTTTAGCGGTGGCTAACAGGAGGTTTAGGGGTGACTAACAGGAGGTTTAGGGTGACTAACAGGAGGTTTAGGGGTGACTAACAGGAGGTTTAGGGGTGGCTAACAGGAGGTTTAGCGGTGGCTAACAGGAGGTTAAGGGTGGCTAACAGGTGGTTTAGGGGTGACTAACAGGAGGTTTAGGGGTGACTAACAGGAGGTTTAGGGGTGACTAACAGGAGGTTTAGGGGTGGCTAACAGGAGGTTTAGCGGTGGCTAACAGGAGGTTAAGGGGTGGCTAACAGGAGGTTTAGGGGTGGCTAACATGAGATTTAGGTCTGACTGGCAGGTGGTGTGGGGTGACTAAAAGGAGGTTTAGTTATGACTGACAGGTTGTTCAGGGGACTAACAGGAGATTTGGGGTGACTAACAGGAGATTGGGGGGTGACTGTAATGAGGTTTGGGGTGATTAACAGGAGGTTGGGGGTGACTGTAATGAGGTTTGGGGTAACTAATAGGAAGTTTGAGGTGACTAACAGGAGCTTTGGGGGACTAACAGGAGGTTTAGGGGTGACTAACAGGAGATTGGGGGGTGGCTAACAGGAGGTTAAGGGGTGGCTAACAGGAGGTTTAGGGGTGACTAACAGGAGATTGGTGGGTGGCTAACAGGAGGTTAAGGGGTGGCTAACAGGAGGTTTAGGGGTGACTAACAGGAGATTGGGGAGTGACTGACATGAGATTTGGGGTGGCTAACAGGAGGTTTAGGGGTGACTAACAGGAGGGTTAGGGGTGGCTAACAGGAGGTTGGGAGGTGGCTAACAGGAGGTTAAGGGGTGGCTAACAGGAGGTTGGGGGGTGACTGACATGAGGTTTGGGGTGACCAACAGGAGGTTGGGGGGTGACTAACATGAGGTTTGGGGTGACTAACATGAGGTTTTGGGTGACTAACAGGAGGTTTTGGGTGACTAACAGGAGGTTTAGGGGTGACTAACAGAAGGTTTAGGTGAGACTGGCAGGTGGTTTGGGGTGACTAACAGGAGGTTGGGGGTGACTGTAATGAGGTTTGGGGTGATTAACAGGAGCTTTGGGGTGACTAACAGGAGGTTTGGGGTGACTGACATGAGGTTGGGGGTGACTGTAATGAGGTTTGGGGTGACTAACAAGAGGTTGGGGGTGACTGTAATGAGGCTTGGGTGACTAACAGGAGGTTTGGGGTGACTAACAGGAGGCTTGGGGTGACTAACAGGAGGTTTGGGGGTGACTGACAGGAGGTTTAGGGGTGACTGAGTGGAGGTTTGGGGTGACTGACTGGAAGTTTGGGGTGACTAACAGGAGGTTTAGGGGTGGCTAACAGGAGGTTTAGGGTGGCTAACAGGAGGTTTAGGGGTGGCTAACAGGAGGTTAAGGGTTGGCTAACAGGAGGTTAAGGGGTGGCTAACAGGAGGTTAGGGTAGCTAACAGGAGGTTAAGGGAGTGGCTAACAGGAGGTTTAGGGGTGGCTAACAGGAGGTTTAAAGGGTAGCTAACAGGAGAGTTAAAGGGGATCTAGGGCACTAACAGGAGAGTTTAGGGAGTGGCTAACAGGAGGTTAGGGGTGACTAACAGGAGGTCTTTGGGGTGACTAACAGGAGGTTGCTGGACTAACAAGAAGGCCTGGAGCTGGAAGGGACCAAAGGAATTTGGGGTGACTAACAGGAGGTTGGGTGACTGACTTTGCAGATTTGGGTGATTAACAGGAGGTTTAGGGGTGACTGTAATAGGATTTAAAGTAACTAACAGGAGGTTTAGGGGTACTAACAGAGGATTTAAGGGTGGCTACAGGAGGTTTAAAGGGGTGACTAACAGGAGGTGGGGTGGCTAACAGGAGGGGTTAAGGGGTGGCTAACAGGAGGTTTAGGGTGACTAACAGGGAGGGATTAGGAGGTGACTAACAGGAGGTTAAAGGTAGCTAACAGGAGTTTAAGGGTGACTGACAGGAGGCTTTAGGGTGACTAACTGAGGGGGTGACTAACAGGAGGGTTAGGGGTGACTAACAGGAGGTTAGGGGTGGCTAACAGGAGGTTGGGGAGGTGGCTAACAGGAGGTTAAGGGGTAGCTAACAGGAGGTTAGAGGGGGTGACAACATGAGGTTAAGGGTGACCAACAGGAGGTTGGGGGTATTCTAACATGAGGTTTAGGGTGACTAACATGAGGTTTTGGGTGACTAACAGGAGGTTTGGGTGACTAACAGGAGGTTTAGGGGTGACTAACAGGAGGTTTAGGTGTGACTGGCAGTGGTTTGGGGTGACTAACAGGAGGTTAGGGAGTAACAGGAGGTTTGGAGTAGGTGACCAACAGGAGCTTTGGGGTGACCAACAGGAGGTTTAGGGTGACTGACATGAGGTTTAGGGGTGGCTAACATAAGGTTTAGGGTGACTAACAAGAGTTAGGGAGTGACTGTAATGAGGCTTAGGGGTGACTAACAGGAGGTTTAGGGGTGATAACCTGGGAGGTTTAGGGGTAACCTAACAGGAGGATTTAGGAGTGACTAACAGGAGGCCTAGGGTGACAAGTGGAAGTTTTAGGAGTGACTGACTAGGGAGGGTGACTAACAGAGGTTTAAGGGTACTGAGATTTAGATGACTAACAGGAGGTTTTAGGGGTGACTAACAGGAGGTTAAGAGGTGACTGAGGTAAGGAGTAGCTAACAGGAGGTGACTAACAGGAGGTTGGGGTGGCTAACAGGAGGTTAGGGGTGGCTAACAGGAGGTTTAGGGGTGACTAACAGGAGGTTTAGGGTTAGCTAACAGGAGGTTTAGGGGGGCTAACTGAGGGAGGTTTGGGGTGGCTAACTGGAGGTTTGGGGTGGCTAACAGGAGGGTTAGGGGGTGGCTAACAAGGAGGGTAGCTAACAGGAGGTTTGGGGGTGACTCACAGGAGGTTTTTAGGGGTAGCTCAGTGGGCTAACAGGGAGGTTTAGGGGTGGCTAACAGGGGGTTTAGGGGTGGCTAACTGGAGGGGTTAGGGGTGGCTAACAGGAGGTTTGGGGTGCCACCAGGAGGGATTTAGAGTGTGACTGGAGGGTTAGGGTTATTCTTTCTAGGAGGTTTGAGGGTGGCTCACAGGAGGTTTGGGGGTGACTCACAGGGGTTTATGGTGACTAACAGAAGGTTTGGGGTGACTAACAGGAGGTTTAGGGGTGACTAACAGGAGGTTAGGGTGGCTAACAGGAGGTTTAGGGGTGACCAACAGGAGGTTTAAGGGGTGACTAACAGGAGTGGTTGGGGGTGACTAACAGGAGGTTTAGGGTGACTAACCTGAGTTTAGGGTGATTAACAGGAGCTTTTGGGGTGACTAACAGGAGGTTTAGGGGTGACTAACATGAGTTAGGGGTGACTTAACAGGAGGTTTGAAAGGTGACTAACAGGAGGTTAGGGTGTGACTGTAATAGGGATTTGGGGTGACTAACAGAAGGTACTTATGACTAACAGGAGGCTTGGGGTGACAGGAGGTTTGGGGGTGACTGACAGGAGGTTTGGGGTGACTAGTGGAGGTTTAGGAGTGACTGACTGGAGGTTTGGGGTGATCAACAGGAGCCTGGGGGCAACCAACAGAGTTTCTGAGGTGACTAACAGAGCCTGGGGATCTCTCAACAGGAGGTTTAGGGGTGGCTAACAGGAGGTTTAGGGGTGGCTTTAACAGGAGGTTTAGCTATGACCAAAAAGGAGATTGGGGGCAGACTGACACATGTAGATTTGGGGGTACTAACAGGAGGTTTAGGGGTGGCTAACAGGAGGGTTAAGGGTGACTAACAGGAGGTTT
>NW_025760034.1:0-3989 GCF_021184085.1 Oncorhynchus gorbuscha | reverse complement strand
TCTGCACGTCGCTCCAACGGGTAGTATAACTTTTTCATTATATTTCATTATATCACAACGGTTTGATTTGTCTTATCTTAGCAATTTCTTCTCAGCTAGCTACATAGCCGTCTTTGTATCAAAGATAATTGCGTAATTATCGTATTTCGCCGTCCTAACGTAGTCTTCACTAGCCAGCTAGCTAACGTCCACTGATTAGCTGCACTGGAGAAACTGTTACACTCAACTGAACGACTTGATTAGTTTAGTGTTAGCTAGCTACATAGCTGTCTTTGCTGTCTTCGTATCATCGTATCATCGTATCCAAGATAATTGTGTTGTTTAGGTTTAGAGTGTGTAGTCTTAGAGTGATTATCTTAATTTACCGAGGTTAGCTAGCCAGCTATTTGTCGTCCTTAACGTAGGTGACTCTGCTAGCTAGCCAACAGCTAGCCAACGCTAGCCAACGTCTTCTGTATAGAACTCAACTACCCGGTCGCATTCACAGGTTGTATCACATTTTCACTTCATTTTCATTACAGTACAACGGTTTGATTTGTTTGATCGTAGCTAGCTACTTAGCTAGCTACATAGCCGTCTTTGTATCAAAGATAATTGTGTAGTCTAGAGCGATTTTCTAGGTTCGCTAGCCATCTATTGTCGTTCTTTTAACGCAACGTAACGTAAACAACACTGCTAGCTAGCCTGCTAGCCCCCGAATAGCAACACTGCAGAAACTATTACACTCAACGGAACGACTTGATTAGTGTAGTGTCAACAACGCACCCACTGCCAGCTGGCCTACTTCAGCAGTACTGTATCATTTTAATCATTTTAGTCAATAAGATTCTTGCTACGTAGCTTAACTTTCTGAACATTCGAGACGTGTAGTCCACTTGTCATTCCAATCTCCTTTGCATTAGCGTAGCCTCTTCTGTAGCCTGTCAACTATGTGTCGGTTTATCCCTGTTCTCTCCTCTCTGCACAGACCATACAAACGCTCCTCACCGCGTGGCCGCGGCCACCCTACTCTGGTGGTCCCAGCGCGCACGACCCACGTGGAGTTCCAGGTCTCCGGTAGCCTCTGGAACTGCCAATCTGCGGTCAACAAGGCAGAGTTCATCTCAGCCCATGCCTCCCTCCAGTCCCTCGACTTCTTGGCCCTGACGGAAACATGGATCACCACAGACAACACTGCTACTCCTACTGCCTCTCTTCGTCCGCCCACGTGTTCTCGCACACCCCGAGAGCGTCTGGTCAGCGGGGTGGTGGCACCGGGATCCTCATCTCTCCCAAGTGGTCATTCTCTCTTTCTCCCTTACCCATCTGTCTATCGCCTCCTTTGAATTCCATGCTGTCACAGTTACTAGCCCTTTCAAGCTTAACATCCTTATCATTTATCGCCCTCCAGGTTCCCTCGGAGAGTTCATCAATGAGCTTGATGCCTTGATAAGCTCCTTTCCTGAGGACGGCTCACCTCTCACAGTTCTGGGCGACTTTAACCTCCCCACGTCTACCTTTGACTCTTTCCTCTCTGCCTCCTTCTTTCCACTCCTCTCCTCTTTGACCTCACCCTCTCACCTTCCCCCTACTCACAAGGCAGGCAATACGCTCGACCTCATCTTTACTAGATGCTGTTCTTCCACTAACCTCATTGCAACTCCCTCCAAGTCTCCGACCACTGCCTTGTATCCTTTTCCCTCTCGCTCTCATCCAACACCTCCCACACTGCCCCTACTGGATGGTATCGCGCCGTCCCAACCTTCGCTCTCTCTCCCCGCTACTCTCTCCTCTTCCATCCTATCATCTCTTCCCTCCGCTCAAACCTTCTCCCACCTATCTCCTGATTCTGCCTCCTCAACCCTCCTCTCCTCCCTCTCTGCATCCCTTGACTCTCTATGTCCCCTATCCTCCAGGCCGGCTCGGTCCTCCCCTCCCGCTCCGTGGCTCGATGACTCATTGCGAGCTCACAGAACAGGGCTCCGGGCAGCCGAGCGGAAATGGAGGAAAACTCGCCTCCCTGCGGACCTGGCATCCTTTCACTCCCTCCTCTCTACATTTTCCTCCTCTGTCTCTGCTGCTAAAGCCACTTTCTACCACGCTAAATTCCAAGCTTCTGCCTCTAACCCTAGGAAGCTCTTTGCCACCTTCTCCTCCCTCCTGAATCCTCCGCCCCTCCCCCTCCTCCCTCTCTGCAGATGACTTCGTCAACCATTTTGAAAAGAAGGTCGACGACATCCGATCCTCGTTTGCTAAGTCAAACGACACCGCTGGTTCTGCTCACACTGCCCTACCCTGTGCTCTGACCTCTTTCTCCCTCTCTCTCCAGATGAAATCTCGCGTCTTGTGACGGCCGGCCGCCCAACAACCTGCCCGCTTGACCCTATCCCCTCCTCTCTTCTCCAGACCATTTCCGGAGACCTTCTCCCTTACCTCACCTCGCTCATCAACTCATCCCTGACCGTTGGCTACGTCCCTTCCGTCTTCAAGAGAGCGAGAGTTGCACCCCTTCTGAAAAAACCTACACTCGATCCCTCCGATGTCAACAATTACAGACCAGTATCCCTTCTTTCTTTTCTCTCCAAAACTCTTGAACGTGCCGTCCTTGGCCAGCTCTCCCGCTATCTCTCTCTGAATGACCTTCTTGATCCAAATCAGTCAGGTTTCAAGACTAGTCATTCAACTGAGACTGCTCTCCTCTGTATCACGGAGGCGCTCCGCACTGCTAAAGCTAACTCTCTCTCCTCTGCTCTCATCCTTCTAGATCTATCGGCTGCCTTCGATACTGTGAACCATCAGATCCTCCTCTCCACCCTCTCCGAGTTGGGCATCTCCGGCGCGGCCCACGCTTGGATTGCGTCCTACCTGACAGGTCGCTCCTACCAGGTGGCGTGGCGAGAATCTGTCTCCTCACCACGCGCTCTCACCACTGGTGTCCCCCAGGGCTCTGTTCTTGGCCCTCTCCTATTCTCGCTATACACCAAGTCACTTGGCTCTGTCATAACCTCACATGGTCTCTCTTATCATTGCTATGCAGACGACACACAATTAATCTTCTCCTTTCCCCTTCTGATGACCAGGTGGCGAATCGCATCTCTGCATGTCTGGCAGACATATCAGTGTGGATGACGGATCACCACCTCAAGCTGAACCTCGGCAAGACGGAGCTGCTCTTCCTCCCGGGGAAGGACTGCCCGTTCCATGATCTCGCCATCACGGTTGACAACTCCATTGTGTCCTCCTCCCAGAGCGCCAAGAACCTTGGCGTGATCCTGGACAACACCCTGTCGTTCTCAACTAACATCAAGGCGGTGGCCCGTTCCTGTAGGTTCATGCTCTACAACATCCGCAGAGTACGACCCTGCCTCACACAGGAAGCGGCGCAGGTCCTAATCCAGGCACTTGTCATCTCCCGTCTGGATTACTGCAACTCGCTGTTGGCTGGGCTCCCTGCCTGTGCCATTAAACCCCTTCAACTCATCCAGAACGCCGCAGCCCGTCTGGTGTTCAACCTTCCCAAGTTCTCTCACGTCACCCCGCTCCTCCGTTCTCTCCACTGGCTTCCAGTTGAAGCTCGCATCCGCTACAAGACCATGGTGCTTGCCTACGGAGCTGTGAGGGGAACGGCACCTCAGTACCTCCAGGCTCTGATCAGGCCCTACACCCAAACAAGGGCACTGCGTTCATCCACCTCTGGCCTGCTCGCCTCCCTACCACTGAGGAAGTACAGCTCCCGCTCAGCCCAGTCAAAACTGTTCGCTGCCCTGGCCCCCCAATGGTGGAACAAACTCCCTCACGACGCCAGGACAGCGGAGTCAATCACCACCTTCCGGAGACACCTGAAACCCCACCTCTTTAAGGAATACCTAGGATAGGTTAAGTAATCCCTCTCACCCCACCCCCTAAGTTTTAGATGCACTATTGTTAAGTGACTGTCCCACTGGATGTCATAAGGTGAATGCACCAATTTGTAAGTCGCTCTGGATAAGAGCGTCTGCTAAATGACTTAA
>NW_025760033.1:0-3989 GCF_021184085.1 Oncorhynchus gorbuscha | reverse complement strand
CTCATCTCTCATCTCTCCATCCTCTCATCTCTCCATCCCTCATCTCTCATCTCTCCATCCCCTGTCTCTCCATCCCCCTCATCTCTCCATCCCTCCTCTCTCCATCCCTCATCTCCATCCCCTCATCTCTCCATCCCCTCATCTCTCCATCCTCTCATCTCTCCATCCCCTCATCTCTCCATCCCCTCATCTCTCCATCCTCTCATCTCTCCATCCCCTCATCTCTCCATCCTCTCATCTCTCCATCCCCTCATCTCTCCATCCCCCTCATCTCTCCATCCCCCTCATTCTCATCCTCTCATCTCTCCATCCCCTCATCTCTCCATTCTCTCATCTCTCCATCCCCTCATCTCTCCATCCCCTCATCTCTCCATCCCCTCATCTCTCCATCCCCCCATCTCTCATCTCTCCATCCCCTCATCTCTCCATCCCCTCATCTCTCCATCCCCTCATCTCTCCATCCCCTCATCTCTCCATCCTCTCATCTCTCCATCCTCTCATCTCTCCATCCCCTCATCTCTCATCTCTCCATCCTCTCATCTCTCCATCCCCTCATCTCTCATCTCTCTATCCTCTCATCTCTCCATCCCCTCATCTCTCCATCCTCTCATCTCTCCATCCCCTCATCTCTCCATCCTCTCATCTCTCCATCACTCCTCTTGGCAGGAGGGACACCTGCAGTGTTTGTCACCTCTCCTGTTTGCATCTGGGAGCGGACAGCATTGTGGGGGATCGACCATCTGCTGTCACCTCTCCTCGTGACAAAGGGCAGTGGAATGAACATGATGCATTATGGTCCCGTACACACAACCTGTACAACAGAAGGACAATGGCAGTGATACAGCAGTTTGCCCGTGCAAACAGAATTGCACAAAAGTGGTTGAGACACTACAGAATGGTTGTGTAATTTAAAAAAATATATATATATATACTGTATTTTGTGTGATATGTTTCATACAACTCAGTAACACACCAAGTAAGCAGCATAGCCTAATGTTGCATATTCACCGTTAGGAATACATCTGTCAAATACGCAGTAGGCTACCGTGAGCTGAGTGAGAAATCTGACCTCATATTCATTTATCATGTCTGTGATTGACAGGCTGTGAACGTGTACCTTAGCACAGGTCTCATGCCTGGCGTTGGAGCTTGCCCAGTGTGTGTCGGTTGGAGGCAGCAGTGGACACCAGGTAGCAGCATCTGGGCTGTGTTTTGTTTTCTAGAACCCACAGTGCCTATGGCGTCCAAGCTCCAGTGGTCAAAACACCTGTCCCTGATGCACACACACACACACGCACATGCGCAACTGGTGTGAAGTGGCTAGCTAGTTAGCGGTGAGCTCTAATACTGTTTCAATCGTTGGCGTCACTCGCTCTGAGACCTGGAAGTAGTCGTTTCATTTGCAGCAAGGGCAGCAGCTTATGTGGAATGAAAGGTAACGATGCTTCGAGGGTGACTGTTGTCGGTCTGTTTAGAGCAGGGGTGTCAAACATACGGCCCGCGGGCCGGAACCGGCCCCCAAGGAGGTTCGATCAGGCCCGCAGGATAATTTGAAAGTGGAAAAAATGCATAAAAGACATGGAATTAATATTTTTAATTCACTGCAATTCATGTATTATCCGCTAAGGGGCGCACTCTTTCCATCAGAGTAGAAGACAAGCCGCATCACTGAGACAGACTGAAAACAGCAGACGGTATCAATGCGCCATCTGCTGCTTGTTACGACGTTGTTAATACCTTGGTCTCTACCTCTCCGCTACACCTTCATTAGCCAAAATGTCGTTATCCAAACGGAGAAAAGTAGATAAGGAGTGTAGAATTTTCAAAGAAAAATGGACCACATCCTATTTATTTACAGAGATGCACGGAAAACCTTTGTGCTTGGTGTGTTTGCAACAAGTTTCGGTATTGAAGGAATATAATATTCGACTCCACTACGAGACTCATCACAGCGAAAAAATATGACGGCTTGCAAGGACAACTGAGAAGAGATAAGATTAACGAATTGCTGGCGGGTCTGGAGGAAACAGCAGTCAACTTTCATCCAGAGCCGAGAAGTCAGTGAAGCAGCGGTAAAAGCCAGCTACCTAATTGCTAGCGAAATAGCATTAGCATCGAAGCCGTATTCCGACGGTGACTTTGTTAAACGATGCATGATGAAGGCGGCTGAACTTGTATGTCCCGAGAAGCGACAAGCTTTTGCCAATATTAGCCTGACGAGGAATACATGGTCGGAAAGAAAGCAGGTGTCGCGACAAAGTTCAAAGACAAAGTACAAGCCCTTAATGGAGGAGATCGTTTCTGGACATTTCACTGTATTTTGCACCAGGAGGCATTGTGTTGCAAGTCGCTGAAAATGGACCACGTCATGGAGGTGGTTGTTCGCACTGTAAATTTCATCCGGTCCAGAGGTCTGAACCATCGTCAGTTTGACAAACTTCTCAGCGACAGCAACATTACCCACAGCCTGCCATACCACACTGAAGTGAGATGGTTAAGCCGAGGCGCTGTGCTGAGGCATTTCTTTGATCTACGAGAGGAAATCGGACAGTTCATGGAGAAAAAGGAAAACCGGTGTTGGAATTACAATCTCAGGAATGGCTACGGGACCTTGCATTCTTGGTTGATATTACTGAACACTTGAACAATCTGAACAAAATGTTGCAAGGCTGCAAAAAGTTGTCACACAGTTTTCTGACAACATACATGCATTTAAGTTGAAGCTGACTTTGTGGGAGATGCAACTGGCAAATGGCAACCCTGCTCATTTCCCTGTCTGAGAGATGTGTGTGTGACCAGACCTGATGCGGACATGAAACGGTACAAAGACAAAATTGCAGGACTACTGCGGGAGTTTGAGAAACGTTTTCAGGTATTTGGTGAACTTGAGACAGAATTTTCAGTTTTTCGCTCACCTTTCACAGTTAAAGCTTCTGATCTGCCGGTCGAAATTCAGCTAGAGATAATTGATTTGCAGTGTGATGCAGATTTGAAGGGCAAATTTGCCTCTGTAGGTCTGGACAGATTTTATCAGTATCTACTACCAGGGTACCCCAAATTAACAGCCCTGGCTGCTAAAATTTTGTGCATGTTTGGGACAACCTACCTTTGTGACCAAATTTTCTCAGTGATGAATATCAATAAAACAAAAATGCGTTCAAGGCTCACAAACAAGCACTTAAATGACATTCTGAAAGTGACAGCTAGTCAGGACATGACACCTGGTGTTGATGCACTTGTACAGGCCAAAAGATGCCAAGTTTCAGGTACAAATACAAGTCCAGACTAGACTAACACCTTTAAAATGCTGCCTTAGATACTGTTTGCATTGAAAGAATACAGCTCTGTGAAGATGAATCCTTACTGTGGTGATTTAAAAAATGTGCACTTTAATGTTAGTCAGCAGCTTCAAAACAAAAGTTGTGTGATGGAATTCTACTGTTCATACAACTCCATAAATTTTCAGTATGTATTGTATGTGTATGTATGTTTCATGTATGAAGTTTACAGATTTACAGGACAGGCAACACTTTCTTCATTACACATTTAAAATCACTCTCCTTAGTTTGTAAGGTGTACGCAGGGATTACATTTAGATTTTATATGCGTATGTGTAAGTGGTTTAAAATTCCTTTCTTTAAAAGTCTCATTTAATCTTAAAGTGCATTACTATATTTTTCAGTACCAATTAAAGTTTTGTGCCTTTGTACAATCAGTGGGATCAGTTGCAATGCATATTTGTGAATGATAAAAGTAAATTGCACATTTGTCTAAGGAAATATGAGGTGTTTCATGAAATGTTTTGTAAAGGATAGTTCATTAAATTTCAATATTTTCCTAATGTTCTTGTGCTTCTTTACACCAAAACAAAGGAAAGACATGATATTTTGGTTATTTATAGCAGAGTATGGTATAATTTTAATGGTCCGGCCCACTTGACATCTCCCTAGGCCGTATGTGGCCCACGATGCGAAATGAGTTTGACACCC
>NW_025760032.1:0-3990 GCF_021184085.1 Oncorhynchus gorbuscha | reverse complement strand
TACGTACCATCTATCCCCCTTTCCCTCCCTCCTTCCCCACCTTAACACGTACCATCCATCCCCTTCTCTCTCCCTCCTTCCCCACCTTAACACCTACCATCCATCCCCTTCTCTCTCCCTCCTTCCCCACCTTAACACGTACCATCCATCCCCTTCTCTCTCCCTCCTTCCCCACCTTAATTACGTACCATCTATCCCCCTTTCCCTCCCTCCTTCCCCACCTTAACACGTACCTTCCATCCCCTTCTCTCTCCCTCCTTCCCCACCTTAACACGTACCATCCATCCCCTTCTCTCTACCTCCTTCCCCACCTTAACATGTACCATCCATCCCCTTCTCTCTACCTCCTTCCCCACTTTAACACGTACCATCCATCCCCTTCTCTCTACCTCCTTCCCCACCTTAACACGTACCATCTATCCCCTTCTCTCTCCCTCCTTCCCCACCGTAACATGTACCATCCATCCCCTTCTCTCTACCTCCTTCCCCACTTTAACACGTACCATCCATCCCCTTCTCAACACGTACCATCCATCCCCTTCTCTCTACCTCCTTCCCCACTTTAACACGTACCATCCATCCCCTTCTCAACACGTACCATCCATCCCCTTCTCTCTCCCTCCTTCCCCACCTTAACACGTACCATCCATCCCCTTCTCTCTCCCTCCTTCCCCACCTTAACACGTACCATCCATCCCCTTCTCCCTACCTCCATCCCCACCTTAACACGTACCATCTATCCCCCTTTCCCTCCCTCCTTCCCCACCTTAACACGTACCATCCATCCCCTTCTCTCTCCCTCCTTCCCCACCTTAACACGTACCATCCATCCCCTTCTCTCTCCCTCCTTCCCCACCTTAACACGTACCATCCATCCCCTTCTCTCTCCCTCCTTCCCCACCTTAATTACGTACCATCTATCCCCCTTTCCCTCCCTCCTTCCCCACCTTAACACGTACCTTCCATCCCCTTCTCTCTCCCTCCTTCCCCACCTTAACACGTACCATCCATCCCCTTCTCTCTCCCTCCTTCCCCACCTTAACACGTACCATCCATCCCCTTCTCTCTACCTCCTTCCCCACCTTAACACGTACCATCTATCCCCTTCTCTCTCCCTCCTTCCCCACCTTAACACGTACCATCCATCCCCTTCTCTCTCCCTCCTTCCCCACCTTAATCACGTACCATCTATCCCCCTTTCCCTCCCTCCTTCCCCACCTTAACATGTACCATCCATCCCCTTCTCTCTCCCTCCTTCCCCACCTTAACACGTACCATCTATCCCCCTTTCCCTCCCTCCTTCCCCACCTTAACACGTACCATCCATCCCCTTCTCTCTCCCTCCTTCCCCACCTTAACACGTACCATCCATCCCCTTCTCTCTCCCTCCTTCCCCACTTTAACACGTACCATCCATCCCCTTCTCTCTCCCTCCTTCCCCACCTTAACACGTACCATCCATCCCCTTCTCTCTACCTCCTTCCCCCACCTTAACACGTACCATCCATCCCCTTCTCTCTCCCTCCTTCCCCACTTTAACACGTACCATCCATCCCCTTCTCTCTCCCTCCTTCCCCACTTTAACACGTACCATCCATCCCCTTCTCTCTACCTCCTTCCCCACCTTAACACGTACCATCCATCCCCTTCTCTCTCCCTCCTTCCCCACTTTAACACGTACCATCCATCCCCTTCTCTCTCCCTCCTTCCCCACTTTAACACGTACCATCCATCCCCTTCTCTCTACCTCCTTCCCCACCTTAACACGTACCATCCATCCCCTTCTCTCTCCCTCCTTCCCCACCTTAACACGTACCATCCATCCCCTTCTCTCTACCTCCTTCCCCACCTTAACACGTACCATCCATCCCCTTCTCTCTCCCTCCTTCCCCACTTTAACACGTACCATCCATCCCCTTCTCTCTCCCTCCTTCCCCACTTTAACACGTACCATCCATCCCCTTCTCTCTACCTCCTTCCCCACCTTAACACGTACCATCCATCCCCTTCTCTCTCCCTCCTTCCCCACCTTAACACGTACCATCCATCCCCTTCTCTGTCCCTCCTTCCCCACCTTAATTACGTACCATCCATCCCCTTCCCAACACGTACCATCCATCCCCTTCTCTCTCCCTCCTTCCCCACCTTAACACGTACCATCCATCCCCTTCTCAACACGTACCATCCATCCCCTTCTCTCTCCCTCCTTCCCCACCGTAACATGTACCATCCATCCCCTTCTCTCTACCTCCTTCCCCACTTTAACACGTACCATCCATCCCCTTCTCAACACGTACCATCCATCCCCTTCTCTCTCCCTCCTTCCCCACCTTAACACGTATCATCCATCCCCTTCTCTGTCCCTCCTTCCCCACCTTAACACGTACCATCCATCCCCTTCTCTCTCCCTCCTTCCCCACCTTAACACGTACCATCCATCCCCTTCTCTCTCCCTCCTTCCCCACCGTAACATGTACCATCCATCCCCTTCTCTCTACCTCCTTCCCCACTTTAACACGTACCATCCATCCCCTTCTCTCTCCCTCCTTCCCCACTTTAACACGTACCATCCATCCCCTTCTCAACACGTACCATCCATCCCCTTCTCTCTCCCTCCTTCCCCACCGTAACATGTACCATCCATCCCCTTCTCTCTACCTCCTTCCCCACTTTAACACGTACCATCCATCCCCTTCTCAACACGTACCATCCATCCCCTTCTCTCTCCCTCCTTCCCCACCTTAACACGTATCATCCATCCCCTTCTCTGTCCCTCCTTCCCCACCTTAACACGTACCATCCATCCCCTTCTCTCTCCCTCCTTCCCCACCTTAACACGTACCATCCATCCCCTTCTCTCTCCCTCCTTCCCCACCGTAACATGTACCATCCATCCCCTTCTCTCTACCTCCTTCCCCACTTTAACACGTACCATCCATCCCCTTCTCTCTCCCTCCTTCCCCACTTTAACACGTACCATCCATCCCCTTCTCAACACGTACCATCCATCCCCTTCTCTCTCCCTCCTTCCCCACCTTAACACGTATCATCCATCCCCTTCTCTGTCCCTCCTTCCCCACCTTAACACGTACCATCCATCCCCTTCTCTCTCCCTCCTTCCCCACCTTAACACGTACCATCCATCCCCTTCTCTCTCCCTCCTTCCCCACCGTAACATGTACCATCCATCCCCTTCTCTCTCCCTCCTTCCCCACCTTAACACGTACCATCCATCCCCTTCTCTCTCCCTCCTTCCCCACCGTAACATGTACCATCCATCCCCTTCTCTCTACCTCCTTCCCCACTTTAACACGTACCATCCATCCCCTTCTCAACACGTACCATCCATCCCCTTCTCTCTACCTCCTTCCCCACTTTAACACGTACCATCCATCCCCTTCTCAACACGTACCATCCATCCCCTTCTCTCTCCCTCCTTCCCCACCTTAACACGTACCATCCATCCCCTTCTCTCTCCCTCCTTCCCCACCTTAACACGTACCATCCATCCCCTTCTCCCTACCTCCATCCCCACCTTAACACGTACCATCTATCCCCCTTTCCCTCCCTCCTTCCCCACCTTAACACGTACCATCCATCCCCTTCTCTCTCCCTCCTTCCCCACCTTAACACGTACCATCCATCCCCTTCTCTCTCCCTCCTTCCCCACCTTAACACGTACCATCCATCCCCTTCTCTCTCCCTCCTTCCCCACCTTAATTACGTACCATCTATCCCCCTTTCCCTCCCTCCTTCCCCACCTTAACACGTACCTTCCATCCCCTTCTCTCTCCCTCCTTCCCCACCTTAACACGTACCATCCATCCCCTTCTCTCTCCCTCCTTCCCCACCTTAACACGTACCATCCATCCCCTTCTCTCTACCTCCTTCCCCACCTTAACACGTACCATCCATCCCCTTCTCTCTCCCTCCCTCCCCACCTTAACACGTACCATCCATCCCCTTCTCTCTCCCTCCTTCCCCACCTTA
>NW_025760031.1:0-3994 GCF_021184085.1 Oncorhynchus gorbuscha | reverse complement strand
AACATAAACAACTATAATATCTACCTGTATGATGAGGTTTACTGGGTGTTAAAACAGACTGGATGACGGCAACTACAGGATTTATCCTAATGAAACATAAACAACTATAATATCTTACACTGTATGATGGGGTTTCTACTGGTGATAAAACAGACTGATGACAGCAACTATAGGATTTATCCTAATGAAACATAAACAACTATAATATCTACCTGTATGATGAGGTGATGAAACATAAACAACTATAATATCTACCTGTATGATGAGGTGATGAAACATAAACAACTATAATATCTACCTGTATGATGAGGCGATGAAACATAAACAACTATAATATCTACCTGTATGATGAGGTGATGAAACATAAACAACTATAATATCTACCTGTATGATGAGGTGATGAAACATAAACAACTATAATATCTACCTGTATGATGAGGTGATGAAACATAAACAACTATAATATCTACCTGTATGATGAGGTGATGAAACATAAACAACTATAATATCTACCTGTATGATGAGGTGATGAAACATAAACAACTATAATATCTACCTGTATGATGAGGTGATGAAACATAAACAACTATAATATCTACCTGTATGATGAGGTGATGAAACATAAACAACTATAATATCTACCTGTATGATGAGGTGATGAAACATAAACAACTATAATATCTACCTGTATGATGAGGTGATGAAACATAAACAACTATAATATCTACCTGTATGATGAGGTGATGAAACATAAACAACTATAATATCTACCTGTATGATGAGGTGATGAAACATAAACAACTATAATATCTACCTGTATGATGAGGTGATGAAACATAAACAACTATAATATCTACCTGTATGATGAGGTGATGAAACATAAACAACTATAATATCTACCTGTATGATGAGGTGATGAAACATAAACAACTATAATATCTACCTGTATGATGAGGTGATGAAACATAAACAACTATAATATCTACCTGTATGATGAGGTGATGAAACATAAACAACTATAATATCTACCTGTATGATGAGGTGATGAAACATAAACAACTATAATATCTACCTGTATGATGAGGTGATGAAACATAAACAACTATAATATCTACCTGTATGATGAGGTGATGAAACATAAACAACTATAATATCTACCTGTATGATGAGGTGATGAAACATAAACAACTATAATATCTTACCTGTATGATGAGGTGATGAAACATAAACAACTATAATATCTACCTGTATGATGAGGTGATGGTAAACATAACAACTATAATATCTACCTGTATGATGAGGTGATGAAACATGGAACAACTATAATATCTACCTGTATGATGAGGTGATGAAACATAAACAACTATAATATCTACCTGTATGATGAGGTGATGAAACATAAACAACTATAATATCTACCTGTATGATGAGGTGATGAAACATAAACAACTATAATATCTACCTGTATGATGAGGTGATGAAACATAAACAACTATAATATCTACCTGTATGATGAGTGTGATGAAACATAAACAACTATAATATCTACCTGTATGATGAGGTGATGAAACATAAACAACTATAATATCTACCTGTATGATGAGGTGATGAAACATAAACAACTATAATATCTACCTGTATGATGAGGTGATGAACATAAACAACTATAATATCTACCTGTATGATGAGGTGATGAAACATAAACAACTATAATATCTACCTGTATGATGAGGTGATGAAACATAAACAACTATAATATCTACCTGTATGATGAGGTGATGAAACATAAACAACTATAATATCTACCTGTATGATGAGGTGATGAAACATAAACAACTATAATATCTACCTGTATGATGAGGTGATGAAACATAAACAACTATAATATCTACCTGTATGATGAGGTGATGAAACATAAACAACTATAATATCTACCTGTATGATGAGGTGATGAAACATAAACAACTATAATATCTACCTGTATGATGAGGTGATGAAACATAAACAACTATAATATCTACCTGTATGATGAGGTGATGAAACATAAACAACTATAATATCTACCTGTATGATGAGGTGATGAAACATAAACAACTATAATATCTACCTGTATGATGAGGTGATGAAACATAAACAACTATAATATCTACCTGTATGATGAGGTGATGAAACATAAACAACTATAATATCTACCTGTATGATGAGATGTGATGAAACATAAACAACTATAATATCTACCTGTATGATGAGGTGATGAAACATAAACAACTATAATATCTAAATGATGAGGTGATGAAACATAAACTATAATATCTACCTGTATGATGAGGTGATGAAACATAAACAACTATAATATCTACCTGTATGATGAGGTGATGAAACATAAACAACTGTATGATGAGGTGATAAAACAACTATAATATCTACCTGATGACAGATGAAACAACTATAGGATTTATCCTAATGAAACATAAACAACTATAATATCTACCTGTATGATGAGGTTTACTGGTGTTAAAACAGACTGATGACAGCAACTATAGGATTTATCCTAATGAAACATAAACAACTATAATATCTACCTGTATGATGAGGTTTACTGGTGTTAAAACAGACTGATGACAGCAACTATAGGATTTATCCTAATGAAACATAAACAACTATAATATCTACCTGTATGATGAGGTTTACTGGTGTTAAAACAGACTGATGACAGCAACTATAGGATTTATCCTAATGAAACATAAACAACTATAATATCTACCTGTATGATGAGGTTTACTGGGTGTTAAAACAGACTGATGACAGCAACTACAGGATTTATCCTAATGAAACATAAACAACTATAATATCTACCTGTATGATGAGGTTTACTGGTGTTAAAACAGACTGATGACAGCAACTATAGGATTTATCCTAATGAAACATAAACAACTATAATATCTACCTGTATGATGAGGTTTACTGGTGTTAAAACAGACTGATGACAGCAACTATAGGATTTATCCTAATGAAACATAAACAACTATAATATCTACCTGTATGATGAGGTTTACTGGTGTTAAAACAGACTGATGACAGCAACTATAGGATTTATCCTAATGAAACATAAACAACTATAATATCTACCTGTATGATGAGGTTTACTGAAAACAGACTGATGACAGCAATCTGATAGGATTTATCCTAATGAAACCAACTATAATATCTACCTGTATGATGAGGTTTACTGAAACAAAACAACTATAATATCTACCTGCATGATGAGGTGATGAAACATAAACAACTATAATATCTACCTGTATGATGAGGTGATGAAACATAAACAACTATAATATCTACCTCAAAGGATGAGGTGATGAAACATAAACAACTATAATATTCACCTGTATGATATGATGAAACATAAACAACTATAATATCTACCTGTATGATGAGGTGGGATGAAACATAAACAATCTATAATATCTAATTGCATGATGAGGATGAAACATAAATAAATACACATCTACTCAAAGGATGAGGTGATGAAACATAAACAACTATAATAATTTACCTGTATAAGATGAGGTGATGAAACATAAAACAACTATAATATCTACTACAGGATGTATGAATGAAACATAAACAACTATAATATCTACCTGTATGATGAGGTTTTTGCTGGTATTAAAAACAGACTGATGACAGCAACTACAGGATGTATCCTAATGAAACATAAACAACTATAATATCTACCTGTATGATGAGGTTTACTGGTGTTAAAACAGACTGATGACAGCAACTACAGGATTTATCCTAATGAAACATAAACAACTATAATATCTACCTGTATGATGACATAAAACAACTATAATATCTACCTGTATGATGAGGTTTACTGGTGTTAAAACAGACTGATGACAGCAACTACAGGATTTATCCTAATGAAACATAAACAACTATAATATCTACCTGTATGATGAGGTTTACTGGTGTTAAAACAGACTGATGA
>NW_025760030.1:0-3994 GCF_021184085.1 Oncorhynchus gorbuscha | reverse complement strand
TAGTTGAAATGTGTTTGGCTTACATCAGAAAACATAGAGTTCCATTAAATTACAAGTGAGAGCTTGCATGTGGAGAAAGAAAGGAGTTACATCTCATTTCCACTGTAATTGGGGCACTTTGGACACTGCATCAAACTGTCAAATAGGAGGCAAGCTAAACCTGAGATGGGGCTTCATCCATCCAGCAAAACTAATCATGACCTTCCAGGACACAACACACACATTTTCTACTGCCAAGGAGGCTCAAGACTTCTTTGAGAAGCACATCAAACCCAACACACAAGAGGACAAGCTGACAGATGGTACCCCATGGCTGGCTCATTATTCAGGTATGCTATCCATGCACAATCACGCAGCCTAGCCTATGGCTACGATGCTGCCCTCAGCATAAGACTAGGATGAGGACACCTCTCATGTTTGGGTACAAAGAACAATATAACTATTGATGCTGAGCATTGAACTTGCTATTTTGCTTGTGTTCTAGGACATTTACACAGTGATGACACCATGCCAACTAATGAACAATGCACCATATATGGAGGTGACATACATACTGGGACTGCTTTCTTGTGTGGCTACAGTGCATGGAATCCATTTGGGCTAAATATGGCAATATACACTGAGTATACAAAACATTAAGAACACCTGCACTTTTCATGACGTACACTGACCAGGAGAATCCAGGTGAAAGCTATGATCCACAATTGATGTCACTTGTTAAATCCACTTCATTAGCTGCGGAGACAAGTTAAATAAATACAAAATTGCCTTTAGACAATTGAGACATGGATTGTGTGCCATTCAGAGGGTAAATGGGCAAGACAAAGATGCCTTTGAACGGAGTTATGGTAGTAGGTGCCAGGTGTAGGGCTGTGGTGGTTACCAAATGTAATCAGTTGGTGACTGTCAAGGAAATATCTGCAGGTCTAATTGACCTAATTAACATAAACACATTTGGCATCTCCTGGCTTACAGAGACTACAAGTTACTGATGCAGACCTTTGGAACATCTACAGTACATTTTAAAGAGTCTAATAAATCCATGTAATATAGCCTCACACCTTCACAATAAATCCATGTAATATAGCCTACCACCTTCACAATAAATCCATGTAATATAGTCTACCTACACCTTCACAATAAATCCATGTAATATAGCCTACACCTTCACAATAAATCCATGTAATATAGCCTACACCTTCACAATAAATCCATGTAATATAGCCTACACCTTCACAATAAATCCATGTAATATAGCCTACACCTTCACAATAAATCCATGTAATATAGCCTACACCTTCACAATAAATCCATGTAATATAGCCTACACACCTTCACAATAAATCCATGTAATATAGCCTACACCTTCACAATAAATCCATGTAATATAGCCTACACCTTCACAGTAAATCCATGTAATATAGCCTATTAATTCCTTCACAATAAATCCATGTAATATAGCCTACACCTTCACAATAAATCCATGTAATATAGCCTACACCTACACAGTAAATCCATGTAATATAGCTACCTACACCATCACAATAAATCCATGTAATATAGCCTACACCTTCACAATAAATCCATGTAATATAGCCTACACCTTCACAATAAAACCATGTAATATAGCCTACACCTTCACAATAAATCCATGTAATATAGCATACACACTTCACAATAAATCCATGTAATATAGTCCTACACCATCACAATAAATCCATGTAATATAGCCTACACCTTCACAATAAATCCATGTAATATAGCCTACACCATCACAATAAATCCATGTAATATAGTCTACCTACACCTTCACAATAAATCCATGTAATATAGTCTACACCATCACAATAAATCCATGTAATATAGCCTACACCTTCACGGTAAATCCATGTAATATAGCCTACACCATCACAATAAATCATGTAATATAGTCTACACCTTCACAATAAATCCATGTAATATAGTCTACACCTCACAATAAATCCATGTAACATAGCCTACACATTGCCAATAAATCCATGTAATATAGCCTACACCTTCGCAATAAATCCATGTAATATAGCCTACACCTTCACAATAAACTATGTAATATATGACACCTTCACAATAAATCCATGTAATATAGCCTACACCTTCACAATAAATCCATGTAATATAGCCTACACTCTCACGATAAATCCATGTAATATAGCCTACACCTTCACAGTAAATCCATAATATAGCCTACACCTTCACAATAAATCCATAATATAGCCTACACCTTCACAATAAATCCATGTAATATAGCCTACACCTTCACAATAAATCCACGTAATATATAGCCCACCTTCACAAGTAAATCCATGTAATATAGCCTACACCTTCACAATAAATCCACGCGTAATATAGCCTACACTCTTCACAGTAAATCCATGTAATATAGCCTACACCTTCAAATAGAAAATCCATGTAATATAGCCTACACCTTCACAGTAAATCCACAAAATATAAGCCACCTTCACAATAAATCCATGTAATATAGCCTACACCTTCACAATAAATCCATGTAATATAGCCTACACCTTCACAATAAATCCATGTAATATAGCCTACACCTTCACAATAAATCCATGTAATATAGCTCTACACCTTCACAATAAATCCATGTAATATAGCCTACACCTTCACAGTAAATCCATGTAATATAGCCTACACCTTCACAATAAATCCATGTAATATAGCCTACACCTTCACAATAAATCCATGTAATATAGCCTACACCTTCACAATAAATCCATGTAATATAGCCTACACCTTCACAATAAATCCATGTAATATAGCCTACACCTTCACAATAAATCCATGTAATATAGCCTACACCTTCACAGTAAATCCATGTAATATAGCCTACACCTTCACAATAAATCCATGTAATATAGCCTACACCTTCACAATAAATCCATGTAATATAGCCTACACCTTCACAATAAATCCATGTAATATAGCCTACACCTTCACAATAAATCCATGTAATATAGCCTACACCTTCACAATAAATCCATGTAATATAGCCTACACCTTCACAATAAATCCATGTAATATAGCCTACACCTTCACAATAAATCCATGTAATATAGCCTACACCTTCACAATAAATCCATGTAATATAGCCTACACCTTCACAATAAATCCATGTAATATAGCCTACACCTTCACAATAAATCCATGTAATATAGCTCTACACCTTCACAATAAATCCATGTAATATAGCCTACACCTTCACAATAAATCCATGTAATATAGTCTACCTACACCTTCACAATAAATCCATGTAATATAGCCTACACCTTCACAATAAATCCATGTAATATAGCCTACACCTTCACAATAAATCCATGTAATATAGCCTACACCTTCACAATAAATCCATGTAATATAGCCTACACCTTCACAATAAATCCATGTAATATAGCCTACACCTTCACAATAAATCCATGTAATATAGCCTACACCTTCACAATAAATCCATGTAATATAGCCTACACCTTCACAATAAATCCATGTAATATAGTCTACCTACACCATCACAATAAATCCATGTAATATAGTCTACCTACACCATCACAATAAATCCATGTAATATAGTCTACCTACACCATCACAATAAATCCATGTAATATAGTCTACCTACACCATCACAATAAATCCATGTAATATAGTCTACCTACACCTTCACAATAAATCCATGTAATATAGTCTACCTACACCATCACAATAAATCCATGTAATATAGCCTACACCATCACAATAAATCCATGTAATATAGCCTACACCATCACAATAAATCCATGTAATATAGCCTACACCATCACAATAAATCCATGTAATATAGTCTACCTACACCATCACAATAAATCCATGTAATATAGTCTCTACACCATCACAATAAATCCATGTAATATAGTCTACCTACACCATCACAATAAATCCATGTAATATAGCCTACACCTTCACA
>NW_025760029.1:0-3995 GCF_021184085.1 Oncorhynchus gorbuscha | reverse complement strand
GGAAACATGGATCACCACAGACAACACTGCTACTCCTACTGCTCTCTCTTCGTCCGCCCACGTGTTCTCGCACACCCCGAGAGCGTCTGGTCAGCGGGGTGGTGGCACCGGGATCCTCATCTCTCCCAAGTGGTCATTCTCTCTTTCTCCCCTTACCCATCTGTCTATCGCCTCCTTTGAATTCCATGCTGTCACAGTTACTAGCCCTTTCAAGCTTAACATCCTTATCATTTATCGCCCTCCAGGTTTCCTCGGAGAGATTCATCAATGAGCTTGATGCCTTGATAAGCTCCTTTCCTGAGGACGGCTCACCTCTCACAGTTCTGGGCGACTTTAACCTCCCCACGTCTACCTTTGACTCTTTCCTCTCTGCCTCCTTCTTTCCACTCCTCTCCTCTTTTGACCTCACCCTCTCACCTTCCCCCCTACTCACAAGGCAGGCAATACGCTCGACCTCATCTTTACTAGATGCTGTTCTTCCACTAACCTCATTGCAACTCCCCTCCAAGTCTCCGACCACTGCCTTGTATCCTTTTCCCTCTCGCTCTCATCCAACACCTCCCACACTGCCCCTACTCGGATGGTATCGCGCCGTCCCAACCTTCGCTCTCTCTCCCCCGCTACTCTCTCCTCTTCCATCCTATCATCTCTTCCCTCCGCTCAAACCTTCTCCCACCTATCTCCTGATTCTGCCTCCTCAACCCTCCTCTCCTCCCTCTCTGCATCCCTTGACTCTCTATGTCCCCTATCCTCCAGGCCGGCTCGGTCCTCCCCTCCCGCTCCGTGGCTCGATGACTCATTGCGAGCTCACAGAACAGGGCTCCGGGCAGCCGAGCGGAAATGGAGGAAAACTCGCCTCCCTGCGGACCTGGCATCCTTTCACTCCCTCCTCTCTACATTTTCCTCCTCTGTCTCTGCTGCTAAAGCCACTTTCTACCACGCTAAATTCCAAGCTTCTGCCTCCAACCCTAGGAAGCTCTTTGCCACCTTCTCCTCCCTCCTGAATCCTCCGCCCCCTCCCCCCCTCCTCCCTCTCTGCAGATGACTTCGTCAACCATTTTGAAAAGAAGGTCGACGACATCCGATCCTCGTTTGCTAAGTCAAACGACACCGCTGGTTCTGCTCACACTGCCCTACCCTGTGCTCTGACCTCTTTCTCCCTCTCTCTCCAGATGAAATCTCGCGTCTTGTGACGGCCGGCCGCCCAACAACCTGCCCGCTTGACCCTATCCCCTCCTCTCTTCTCCAGACCATTTCCGGAGACCTTCTCCCTTACCTCACCTCGCTCATCAACTCATCCCTGACCGTTGGCTACGTCCCTTCCGTCTTCAAGAGAGCGAGAGTTGCACCCCTTCTGAAAAAACCTACACTCGATCCCTCCGATGTCAACAATTACAGACCAGTATCCCTTCTTTCTTTTCTCTCCAAAACTCTTGAACGTGCCGTCCTTGGCCAGCTCTCCCGCTATCTCTCTCTGAATGACCTTCTTGATCCAAATCAGTCAGGTTTCAAGACTAGTCATTCAACTGAGACTGCTCTCCTCTGTATCACGGAGGCGCTCCGCACTGCTAAAGCTAACTCTCTCTCCTCTGCTCTCATCCTTCTAGATCTATCGGCTGCCTTCGATACTGTGAACCATCAGATCCTCCTCTCCACCCTCTCCGAGTTGGGCATCTCCGGCGCGGCCCACGCTTGGATTGCGTCCTACCTGACAGGTCGCTCCTACCAGGTGGCGTGGCGAGAATCTGTCTCCTCACCACGCGCTCTCACCACTGGTGTCCCCAGGGCTCTGTTCTTGGCCCTCTCCTATTCTCGCTATACACCAAGTCACTTGGCTCTGTCATAACCTCACATGGTCTCTCTTATCATTGCTATGCAGACGACACACAATTAATCTTCTCCTTTCCCCCTTCTGATGACCAGGTGGCGAATCGCATCTCTGCATGTCTGGCAGACATATCAGTGTGGATGACGGATCACCACCTCAAGCTGAACCTCGGCAAGACGGAGCTGCTCTTCCTCCCGGGGAAGGACTGCCCGTTCCATGATCTCGCCATCACGGTTGACAACTCCATTGTGTCCTCCTCCCAGAGCGCCAAGAACCTTGGCGTGATCCTGGACAACACCCTGTCGTTCTCAACTAACATCAAGGCGGTGGCCCGTTCCTGTAGGTTCATGCTCTACAACATCCGCAGAGTACGACCCTGCCTCACACAGGAAGCGGCGCAGGTCCTAATCCAGGCACTTGTCATCTCCCGTCTGGATTACTGCAACTCGCTGTTGGCTGGGCTCCCTGCCTGTGCCATTAAACCCCTTCAACTCATCCAGAACGCCGCAGCCCGTCTGGTGTTCAACCTTCCCAAGTTCTCTCACGTCACCCCGCTCCTCCGTTCTCTCCACTGGCTTCCAGTTGAAGCTCGCATCCGCTACAAGACCATGGTGCTTGCCTACGGAGCTGTGAGGGGAACGGCACCTCAGTACCTCCAGGCTCTGATCAGGCCCTACACCCAAACAAGGGCACTGCGTTCATCCACCTCTGGCCTGCTCGCCTCCCTACCACTGAGGAAGTACAGCTCCCGCTCAGCCCAGTCAAAACTGTTCGCTGCCCTGGCCCCCCAATGGTGGAACAAACTCCCTCACGACGCCAGGACAGCGGAGTCAATCACCACCTTCCGGAGACACCTGAAACCCCACCTCTTTAAGGAATACCTAGGATAGGTTAAGTAATCCCTCTCACCCCACCCCCCCTAAGTTTTAGATGCACTATTGTTAAGTGACTGTCCCACTGGATGTCATAAGGTGATTGCACCAATTTGTAAGTCGCTCTGGATAAGAGCGTCTGCTAAATGACTTAAATGTAAATGTAAATGTGATAACCACTACACTACAGAAACTGCTGCTAGTATTATCAGCAAGGAGTAACCCGAGTTTTACATATATTCATCGCACGAATACGAAATTCCAACATCATGCATTCATGAAAATTCTCTGTTACAAATACAGTACTTCTCACATGTGTCAGAGACCTCTGTTTCCAAAATAAGGTATTCATGAAAGCAACTCATCTCTTTTATAAAAACGTTACTTACTGCATGTGTCAAAAAGGTTAACAACTATGCTATGTTTCCGCCAGGTTTCGAACCAGGGACCTTTCGCGTGTAAAGCGAACGTGATACCCACTACACTACAGAAACTGCTGCTACTATTATCAGCAAGGAGTAACCCGAGTTTTACATATTCATCGCACGAATACGAAATTCCAACATCATGTATTCATGAAAATTCTCTGTTAGAAATACAGTACTTCTCACATGTGTCAGAGACCTCTGTTTCCAAAATAAGGTATTCATGAAAGCCACTCATCTCTTTTAGAAATACGGTACTTTCTGCATGTGTCAAAGAGGACTGTTTCCACCAGGTTTCGAACCAGGGACCTTTCGCATGTAAAGCGAACGTGATAACCACTACACTACAGAAACTGCTGCTACTATTATCAGCAAGGAGTAACCCGTGTTTTACATATATTCATCGCACGAATACGAAATTCCAACATCATGTATTCATGAAAATTCTCTGTTACAAATACAGTACTTCTCACATGTGTCAGAGACCTCTGTTTCCAAAATAAGGTATTCATGAAAGCAACTCATCTCTTTTATAAATACGTTACTTACTGCATGTGTCAAAAAATGACTGTTTCCGCCTGGTTTCGAACCAGGGACCTTTCGCGTGTTAAGCGAACGTGATAACCACTACACTACAGAAACTGCTGCTAGTATTATCAGCAAGGAGTAACCCGAGTTTTACATATATTCATCGCACGAATACGAAATTCCAACATCATGCATTCATGAAAATTCTCTGTTACAAATACAGTACTTCTCACATGTGTCAGAGACCTCTGTTTCCAAAATAAGGTATTCATGAAAGCAACTCATCTCTTTTATAAAAACGTTACTTACTGCATGTGTCAAAAAGGATAACAACTACGCTAT
>NW_025760028.1:0-3996 GCF_021184085.1 Oncorhynchus gorbuscha | reverse complement strand
GGAGATATCTTCTGTCTATAAGGGGAGATATCTTCTTGTCTATAAGGGGAGATATCTTCTGTCTATAAGGGGAGATATCTTCTGTCTATAAGGGAGATATCTTCTGTCTATAAGGGGAGATATCTTCTGTCTATAAGGGAGATATCCTCTGTCTATAAGGGAGATATCCTCTGTCTATAAGGAGATATCTTCTGTCTATAAGGGGAGATATCTTCTGTCTATAAGGGAGATATCTTCTGTCTATAAGGGGAGATATCTTCTGTCTATAAGGGAGATATCTTCTGTCTATAAGGGAGATATCTTCTGTCTATAAGGGAGATATCTTCTGTCTATAAGGGAGATATCTTCTGTCTATAAGGGAATATCTTCTGTCTATAGAATATCTTCTGTCTATAAGGAGTGATATCTTCTGTCTATAAGGGGAGATATCTTCTGTCTATAAGGGAATATCTTCTGTCTAAGAGAATATCTTCTGTCTATAAGTAGATATCTTCTGTCTATAAGGGGTGATATCTTCTGTCTATAAGGGGAGATATCTTCTGTCTATAAGGTGATATCTTCTGTCTATAAGAGATATCTTCTGTCTATGAGAATATCTTCTGTCTATAAGGAGATATCTTCTGTCTATAAGGGGTGATATCTTCTGTCTATAAGGGAGATATCTTCTGTCTATAGGGGTGATATCTTCTGTCTATAAGGGGAGATATCTTCTGTCTATAAGGGGAGATATCTTCTGTCTATAGGGGTGATATCTTCTGTCTATAGGGGAGATATCTTCTGTCTATAGGGGTGATATCTTCTGTCTATAAGGGAGATATCTTCTGTCTATAAGGGAGATATCTTCTGTCTATAAGGGGTGATATCTTCTGTCTATAGGGAATATCCTCTGTCTATAGACATATCCTATAAGGAGATATCTCTGTCTATAAGTATCTTTATGTCTATAAGGGGTGATATCTTCTGTCTATAAGGAGATATCTTCTGTCTATAAGTATCTTCTGTCTATAAGTGTAGATATCTTCTGTCTATAAGGAGATATCTTCTGTCTATAAGGGAATATCTTCTGTCTATAAGGGGAGATATCTTCTGTCTATAAGGAGATATCTTCTGTCTATAGGGAGATATCTTCTGTCTATAAGGGAGATATCTTCTGTCTATAGGGGAGATATCTTCTGTCTATAGGGAGATATCCTCTGTCTATAGGGGAGATATCTTCTGTCTATAAGGAGATATCCTCTGTCTATAAGGAGATATCTTCTGTCTATAAGGGGAGATATCTTCTGTCTATAAGGGAGATATCTTCTGTCTATAAGGAGATATCTTCTGTTTATAAGGAGATATCTTCTGTCTATAAGGGAGATATCTTCTGTCTATACGGGGGAGATATCTTCTGTCTATAAGGAGATATCTTCTGTCTATAAGGGAGATATCTTCTGTCTATAAGGGAGATATCTTCTGTCTATAAGGGAGATATCTTCTGTCTATAAGGGGAGATATCTTCTGTCTATAAGGGGTGATATCTTCTGTCTAAGGGGTGATATCTTCTGTCTATAAGGAGATATCTTCTGTCTATAAGGGGTGATATCTTCTGTCTATAAGGGGTGATATCTTCTGTCTATAAGGGGAGATATCTTCTGTCTATAAGGAGATATCTTCTCTATAAGGAGGTATCCTCTGTCTATAAGGGAGATATCTTCTGTCTATAAAAGGGGAGATATCCTCTGTCTATAAGGGAGTGATATCTTCTGTCTATAAGGAGATATCTTCTGTCTATAAGGGAGATATCTTCTGTCTATAAGGGAGATATCTTCTGTCTATAAGTGGAGATATCTTCTGTCTATAAGGGAGATATCTTCTGTCTATAAGGGAGATATCTTCTGTCTATAAGGGGAGATATCTTCTGTCTATAAGGGGTGATATCTTCTGTCTATAAGGGGAGATATCTTCTGTCTATAAGGAGATATCTTCTGTCTATAAGGAGATATCTTCTGTCTATAAGGGAGATATCTTCTGTCTATAAGGAGATATCTTCTGTCTATAAGGGGTGATATCTTCTGTCTATAAGGAATATCTTCTGTCTATAAGAGGTGTTATCATCTGTCTATAAGGGTGTTATCATCTGTCTATAAGGCGTGTGTCAGGACTCGGTTACGAACCCGGGTCTCAGGGTGAAAACAGTCACTAAACCAACTGAGCCACGAATAGTCAGCAGAACCCAGAAGATGAGGCAGACACAGCAGTACTTGAGGCGGTGTATTTAATGAAGTAAAAAGTGAAGTTCTTCAGGAAAACATGTAACTCCACAACCTCAAAAGGAATTCCCACAAGAACAAGGTAATCCTCCAAGACAAAAAGGTAAATCACAAGGTGAAGTATAGCACAAAAAAGCCTCCAAAGATACTTAAAAACAAACAAACAAGAACAAAAAACAGAATTCCACAGAGAGTCCACCGGGATCAATAAGAGTTCACAGAGTACTAGGGCTGGTGCTAACATACAAACACAGGGCCAAGAACTGGGTAAAACAAAGGGTTTAAATACAATCAGGGAAACGAGGCACAGGTGCAAATAATAATGGGATCAAGGAAAAGAAAAGGTCAAAAGGCACAATGGGGGCATCTAGTGACCAAAAACCGGAACAACCCTGGCCAAATTCTGACAGCGTGCTATCATCTGTCTATAAGAGGTGTTATCATCTGTCTATAAGAGGTTTTATCATCTGTCTATAAGAGGTGTTATCATATGTCTATAAGAGGTGTTATCATCTGTCTATAAGAGGTATTATCATCTGTCTATGAGAATTATTTATCATCTGTCTATAAGAGATATTATCATCTGTCTATAAGGGTGCTATCATCTGTCTATAAGAGGTGTTATCATCTGCTCCATAAGAGTGTTATCATCTGTCTATAAGAATTGCTATCATCTGTCTATAAAGTGCTATCATCTGTCTATAAGAGTGTTATCATCTGTCTATAAGAGTGTTATCATCTGTCTATAAGAGTGTTATCATCTGTCTATAAGGGGTTTTATCGTTAGTGTATAAAGTGGTATCATTTTGAACTCTTTTTTATAGTTTGACTGCTGAAAGAGGCCTTTATGAAATCTATAGTCATCGCCAGGGTCAGCTAGAGGGATTGATATAAAGGCCTGGGAAAATTAGTCCTCTCTGGTAAACAACCACACATCTCATCTTACCAGGGTCAGCTAGAGGATTGATATAAAGGCCTGGGGAGACTAGTCCTCTGGTAAACAACCACACATCATCACCAGGGTCACCTAGAGGGATTGATATAAAGGCCTGGGGAGACTAGTCCTCTCTGGTAAACAACCACACATCTCATCACCAGGGTCAGCTAGAGGGATTGATATAAAGGCCTGGGAGACTAGGGTCCTCTCTGGTAAACAACCACACATCTCATCACCAGGGTCACCTAGAGGGATTGATATAAAGGCCTGGGAGACTAGTCCTCTGGTAAACAAACCACACATCTCATCACCAGGGTCAGCTAGAGGGATTGATATAAAGGCCTGGGGAGAGTAGTCCTCTCTGGTAAACAACCACACATCTCATCACCAGGGTCAGCTAGAGGGATTGATATAAAGGCCTGGGGAGACTAGTCCTCTCTGGTAAACAACCACACATCTTATCTACCTCTCAGCGAGCTCCTGGAAAGCAGGTCAGAAAACATCAATTTCTCATCAAGACAACGTTGTTTGTGTCCATTTTTGAACAATTAAGAGAAGGAAGAGAGGCGGAGTTGGCGATTGGCAGCTGATTATGTCACCGTGCGCTAGCTGAGATCACACAGGGTCGTCTGATAATGAGGGGAGCTGATAGCCAAAGTGTCAATATGCCAAAGAACAACATCTGAATGTCTGAAAAGGGACCCCTTGTGCTTCGTTCTTCAGATACCTCTGATGATTCACTGTCTGATAAACATACACATGGACTTCTTTATGCACACACACACACACACACACACACGCATGCAC
>NW_025760027.1:0-3996 GCF_021184085.1 Oncorhynchus gorbuscha | reverse complement strand
TTACTCCTGAGGTGCTGACTTGCTGCACCCTCGACAACCACTGTGATTAATTATTATTATTTGACCATGCTGGTCATCTATGAACATTTTGGCCATGTTCTGTTATAATCTCCATCCGGCACAGCCAAAAGAGGACTGGCCAACCCTCATAGCCTGGTTCCTCTCTAGGTTTCTTCCTAGGTTTTGGTCTTTCTAGGGAGTTTTTCCCGAGCCACCGTGCTTCTACACCTGCATTGCTTGCTGTTTGGGGTTTTAGGCTGGGTATCTGTACAGCACTTTGAGATATCAGCTGATGTAAGAAGGGCTTTATGAAGACATTTGATTGATTGAACTAATTGGTAGCCAACCAGCCCAGTACTGACCGTGTCTGTTGTTGTTGTTGTTGTTGTTGTTGTTGTTGTTGTTGTTGTTGTGTTGCTTCATGCCTGGGTTGAAGTGAGAGGCCTGTTTGTTGGAACGCCTGTTGCATCAATCTCTGCTCTTCCTCCATGACCAAGCGAGTCATCTTCCTGTCTGGGCCCTCTCCTCCTCTTCCTTCTCTCTCCAGTTTCTCTCGGAGGTGCTCCAGGGTAGCGGCCTGAGCTAGCTGCTGCTGCCCGAGGGAGAGAGCGTTGGCCATGGGTAGGCGGCTTGACGGCATGGGGGTCGACATCGCCTCCGAGAGGGACCAGAGGGGCAGTACTTTTTTCATAGATTAATGTCACACCGCTAATGTCAACATTTGAAATATTCAACATTTAACAAATGTTTTCAAAACAAGGCCATTAGATTAAAAAACACGGTCAGTCATTTGTTTCCTTATCAAGTACATGCTATGTGGATGGTCAGTGATCATGTCTGAATACATCGGACAGTAGAGGGCGCCGTAACACCACATTTATTATGTATAAATGTGGTGTCAGAACCATGTAGCCCATCACAAGTTAGTCACATGTTGGTGACAGGAAATCATCCATATTGTTCACCTAACTACATATCAAAAACATTTATGTGTTAAAAACCCGCTAAAACACCTGCAGATCTCTTCAGAGATGGGCTGGGGGAGGTGTGCAGGCCGTGGTGGGGCATCTTGGAGGGAGAGAGGAGGGTGTGGCCAGGAACGGTGGAGGGGAAGTGGTACAGGCTGTTGCTGGGTCTTCGGCCTTCCCTCCGGTTACCATCTATAGCAGCCTGGAGCTCGCCTGGAGAGCTCAGCCCTTTCTTCTCACTCTCGTACGGGTACAGGTACTTCATATACCTGGGTGAACGTGGGACGAGGCAGTGGTTGGATGTATTTAGAAGTACTTTTCCGTCATGAGGTGATTGGCCTAGTTAGGTCCTATGCAGCTTCGCTGACCTCTAATTAGCTTGCTTTTCACACTTCCCATTTATTTGAAGATGAGCACATCTATGCCGCAAATGAGGAAATCTTGCTCAGGCCAATCCTTTTTTTTTTTAACACAAAGACCCATTTACGGATGACCTCCCTGTTTAACTCAATTTTCACAGCATTTTCTTCTGTTTGGTGTTTAACGCCCAGGCGTTGGCTCACTGTGTGCGGAGGGTGAAGGCTGCTGAGGTGATGGAGGTGGGCAGGTTGAGTCCTCTCGTGATCTCTCTCCAGATCTTCTTGTTGATGAACTCCACCAGGCCGCCCTTCTCCGTCACCAGCTTGTAGAGCATGTACAGGTCCAGCACCTGCTTAGCCATGATGGGGATACGGTTCACCGGGGTGCCTGGAGAGAGGTAGAAGAATTTAAACTAGACGTCTACAGATCCAAGATGGTGGCAGATATCATGATGGGGATGCGGTTCACCAGGATGCCTGGAGAAAGAGGTAGAAACAGGTAGAAGATTTGAAACTAGACGTCTACAGATCCAAGATGGAAGGAGTCACTCAATGCCTATATGCGGCCAAGATTTAGGCAGTCGGATTTGATTTAAAATGAGGTCAGACTTCATAACACTGAACATAAATAACATTCTGACAGCTCATGTTCGCAAAACACCGTATGTTGTACAGTAGTGTCTGTAATATGTCAAATGAACACCTATTTAACCCAGTGTCAAAGCCCCCAAAAAAACATCAGTGAATGTATTGGAATAAAGTACACTTATCCAATTGAAAGGCATCAAATTGTTGCTTTCAGGCAACTCCTAAAGTCATCCAATAGTTAGAATAGGACTTGAAGCAATAGTCTACCCGCACGTGGTCAACAATTCCAGCACCGCTTCGCCCTGCTTTGAATCAAACGCACTTGTCTTGGTAAATCAATGTCAGATTTTTTTTTATATATATTTTTTTTCTCCTTGAATCTCCGTTTGGATATTGGTTTGGCTACAACTAGGGTTGTGTAAATGTTAGGGTTGTGTAAATGTTAGGGTTGTGTAAATGTTAGGGTTGTGGAAAATGTTAGGGTTGTGGAAATGTTAGGGTTGTGTAAATGTTAGGGTTGTGTAAATGTTAGGGTTGTGTAAATGTTAGGGTTGTGTTAATGTTAGGGTTGTGTTAATGTTAGGGTTGTGTAAATGTTAGGGTTGTGTAAATGTTAGGGTTGTGTTAATGTTAAGGTTGTGTAAATGTTAGGGTTGTGTAAATGTTAGGGTTGTGTTAATGTTAGGGTTGTGTAAATGTTAGGGTTGTGTAAATGTTAGGGTTGTGTAAATGTTAGGGTTGTGTAAATGTTAGGGTTGTGGAAATGTTAAGGTTGTGTAAATGTTAGGGTTGTGTAAATGTTAGGGTTGTGTTAATGTTAGGGTTGTGTTAATGTTAGGGTTGTGTAAATGTTAGGGTTGTGTAAATGTTAGGGTTGTGTAAATGTTAAGGTTGTGTAAATGTTAAGGTTGTGTAAATGTTAGGGTTGTGTTAATGTTAAGGTTGTGTAAATGTTAGGGTTGTGTTAATGTTAAGGTTGTGTTAATGTTAAGGTTGTGTAAATGTTAGCTAATTGTAAATGGATGTGCTGCTCATGTGCATCTCGTCTAGTTCATTTGTTATCACTGATCGGAACATTTTGCCAGCATGTCGTCTCTACCTTCTTGACCTTTGTGCTGTTGTCTGTGCACAATAATGTTTGTGTCATTTGTAAGTCGCTCTGGATAAGAGCGTCTGCTAAATGACTTAAATGTAATGTAATGTGTCATGTTTTGTGTAGCTGCCTTCCTATGTTGTTATCTTAGGTCTCTCTTTATGTAGGGTTGTGTTGTCTCTTGTCCTATATTTATATTGTATTTCTTTTTTTCTTTTTATCCCAGGCCCCGGTCCCCTCAGCAGGCCTTTTGCCTTTCGGTAGACAGTCATTGTAAATAAGAATTTGTTCTTAACTGACTTGCCTAGTTAAATAAAAGCTCCGTCACCTGTGGCATCGTCTGAGACCAGCCACCAGGACAACTGATGAAACACAACCAAAGAATTTCTGCAAAAACTGTAAGAAACTGTCTAAGGGAAGTTCAACTGAGTGCTCTTCGTCCTCACCGGGGTCTTGACCGGACTGCAGTTCGGCGTCGTAACCGACTTCAGTGGCAAATGCTCACCTTCAATAGCCACTGGCACGCTGCGGATGAATCCCGGTTTCAACTGTACTGGGCATATAGCAGACAGCATGTATGGCATTGTGTAGGCGAACGGTTTGCTGATGTCTACGTTGTGAACATAGTGCCCCATGGTGGTGGTGGGGTTATGGCATGGACAGGCAGGCATAAACTAAAGACAACAAACACAATTGCATTTTATCGATGACAATTTGAATGCACAAAATTACCACAATGAGATCCTAAGGCCCATTGTTGTGTCATTCATCGCCATGCATTCATGTTTCAGCATTATAAACGTACACAATGTAACAAAGATCTGTACACAATTTGAAAATGTCCCAGTTCTTCCATGGACTGCATACTCACCAGACATCTCACCCATTGAACATGTTGGAACACGACAACGTGTTCCAGTTCCTGCCAATATCCAGCAATTTTGCACAGCCGTTGAAGAGGAGTGGGACGACAACATTCCACAGGCCA
>NW_025760026.1:0-3996 GCF_021184085.1 Oncorhynchus gorbuscha | reverse complement strand
ACACACAAACGCACACCATGCCCTTACGCACACACACGCACCAGCACGCGCGCCTGCACACACACACATACCTTTTTTCCGCACTATTGGTTTTGAGCCTGTAAGTAAGCATTTCACTCTATTCTGCGCACGTGACAAATATACTTTGATATGATTCGTTGACATATCGACAACCCATTTTTAAAACCTCTACAACCCTGTTCAAACTGATGCAAACACAGAACAATGCAAAATTCAAGAAGTTTTTTTTTCATTTTCCATTTGTTTTGTCTTTGTCTTACACACCTGCTTTTAATCTCCAATTACTTGTTCATTATTTAACCCTCTGTTCCCCCATGTTTGTTTGTGAGTAATTGTTTGTATGTATACGGTGTCATGTTTTGTCTTAGATTGTCTTGTCATTTTGGCTTTTTCCCTCTATTCGTTTCCCCTCTGCTGGTCTTATTAGGTTCTTTCCCTCTTTCTATCCCTCTCTCTCCCCCTCCCTCTCTCTCTCTCGCTCTCTCTTCTCTCTATCGTTCCGTTCCTGCTCCCAGCTGTTCCTATTCCCCTAATCAATCATTTAGTCTTCCCCACACCTGTTCCCGATCCTTTTCCCTGATTAGAGTCCCTATTTCTCTCCTTGTTTTCCGTTCCTGCCCTGTCGGATCCTTGTCTATTATTCACCGTGCTGTGTCTATGTATTGCCCTGTCGTGTCGTGTTTCCCTCAGATGCTGCGTGGTGAGCAGGTGTCTGAGTCTGCTAGGTTCAAGTGCCTTCCCGAGGCAACCTGCAGTTCTTGATCAAGTCTCCTGTCTGTTCTCGTCATTACGAGTAGTATTATGCCTTTTGTTTGTAAAGTGACTTTACTGGATTAAAAACTCTGTTTTCGCCAAGTCGCTTTTGGGTCCTCATTCACCTGCATAACATACGGTCCATTATGTGGGCTCGCTTTATTGTATTTGTCTATTTTTGAGTAAATTACGTTTATTTACTCATATCTGCTGTACTGCGCCTGACTCCTCTATACAAGCTACACACAGACCTCATTACATATTTACACCCTACCAAAATGTACACTTGCTTTATGGACTTCTAAAAAAGCATTTACTCCTATTTGGCATACAGGGCTGTTTTACAAAGTTATTGAAAGTGGTTTAGGGTGGTTAAACACATGACATTATTAAATCAATGTATACTGGCAATATGTGCAGCATCAAAATTGGCAAGAAAATGATTTAACCGCGGCGGGGCCTTCACCCCGGGTTGCAATCTGAGCCCTGCCCTCTTCAATATTTACATCAACGAATTGGCCATTATTCTAGAAAAATCCTCAGCCCCTAGTGTTAGTTTCCACAATTTGGAGGTTAAATGCCTGCTCTTCGCAGATGTCACCCACAGCACATGGCCTACAGCAGAGCCTGGACCTGCTCGAGCAGTACTGCCAGAGCTGGGTCCTGCCAGTAATCCCCAAAAATACAAAAATAATGATTTTCCAGAGATGATCCAGATCTCAGGCAATTAGACCAAAGTTCTCAATTGGTACAAAATATACAGAGTACTGCACACACTATAATTACTTAGGTTTAGAAATAAGCTCTGCTGGAGACCTAAATGAGGCAGTGAATGAACTGAGAGAGAAAGCACACAGGGCATACAGCATTAAGAAACTAATTCAAGTTGAAATACCTATTCAAATTTGACTAAAACTAATTGAATGTGTCATTGAACCAATTATACTTTATGGCAGCGAGCTGTGGGGTCCACTTTTACAACAAGATTTCACCCAGTGGGACAAACACCCCATTGAAACCCCACATGTTCTGTAAGATTATCCTACATGTCCAGAGGAAAACTACAAACAACACATGCAGGGCAGAAGTAGGCCCATAATCACTAATAATAAAAACTTTAAAAAATAGCAATTACGTTCTGGAAACATCTACAACACATTGACTCGTCATGTAATTACCTGCAATGCCAAGAGCTGGGCAAAGAAAATAGTCCCCTCATCAAGCTGGTCCTGGGGCTGAGTTCACAAACCAGAAAGAAAGAGAGGCTGAGAGAGAGTATTGAGAGGGAGTGAGTGAGAGAGAAAGAGGGAGCAAGAGAGAGAGAGAAAGAGAGAGCAGAAAAGAGAGAGAGTGAGAGAGAGAGAGAGAGAGAGAGAGAGAGAGAGAGAGAGAGCAGAGAGAGAGAGAGAGAGAGAGAGAGAGAGAGAGAGAGAGAGAGAGAGAGAGCAGAAAGAGAGAGAGTGAGAGAGAGAGAGAGAGAGAGAGAGAGAGAGAGAGAGAGAGAGAGAGAGAGAGAGAGAGAGAGAGAGAGAGAGAGAGCAGAAAGAGAGAGAGTGAGAGAGAGAGAGAGAGAGAGAGAGAGTGAAAGAGAGAGAGAGAGAGAGAGAGAGAGAGAGAGAGAGAGAGAGAGAGAGAGAGAGAGAGAGAGAGAGCGAGAGAGATGTACAAACAAAAAGATAATTACTTGACACATTGGAAAGAATTAACAACAAAAAACAGAGCAAACTACAATGCTATTTGGCCCTTAACAGAGATTACACCATGGCAGAATAGCTGACCACTGGGACTGACCCAAACTTAAAGAAAGCTTTGACTATGTACAGAGTCAGTGAGCATAGCCTTGCTATTGAGAAAGGCTGCCGTAGGCAGATCTGGCTCTCAGGAAAAGACAGGCTATGTGCACACTGCCCACAATATGAGGTGGAAACTGAGCTGCACTTCCTAACCTCCTGCCAAATGTATGACCATATTAGAGACACATATTTCCCACAGATTACACAGATCTGCAAGGAATTCGAAAACAATCCCAATATCTACTGGGTGAAATACCACAGTGTGCCATGACAGCAGCAAGATGTGTGACCACGAGAAAAGGGCAAACAGTGAAGAAGAAACACCATTGTAAATACAACCCATATTTATGTTATTTATTTTCCCTTTTGAACTTTAACCACTTGCACATCATTACAACACTGTATATATACACTACCGTTCAAAACTTTGGGGCCCCTTATAAATAAGACACTGGACAGAGGAACTCTGCCTAGATGGCCAGCATCCCGGAGTCGCCTCTTCACTGTTGACGCTGAGACTAGTGTTTTATGGATACTATTTAATGAAGCTGCCAGTTGAGGACTTTTAGGGCATCTGTTTCTCAAATTATACACTCTAATCTACTTGTCGTCTTGCTCAGTTGTGCACCGGGGGCCCCCTCTCCTCTTTCTATTCTGGTTAGAGCCAGTTTGCGCTGTTCTGTGAAGAGTTTGCGCTGTTCTGTGAAATCTGCCATTTCCACCTACAATAGTCATTTACAATATTAACAGTATCTACACAGATTTCTGATCAATTTAAATGTTATTTTAATGGACAAAAAAATGAGCTTTTCCTTCAAAAACAAGGAGATTTCTAAGTGACCCTAAACCTAAATTTTTGAATGAGAGAGAGAGAGCGAGAGAGAGAGAGAGAGAGAGATAGAGAGAGAGAGAGAGAGAGAGAGAGAGAGAGAGAGAGAGAGAGAGAGAGAGAGAGAGAGAGATGTCCTCATAGGATAATGGAACCAAAATGTTCTACCTGGAACCAAGAGGGGTTCTTAATAACCGCTACAGGATCGGTGTCACACCGGCACGATGGTTGAGTTAATGTGCACTAATGTGATTAGCATGAGGTTGTAAGTAAACAACAACATTTCCCAGGACATATCTGATACAGGCAGAAATGTTAAATTCTTGTTAATCTAACTGCACTGTCCAATTTACAGTAGCTATTACAATGAAATAATACCATGCTATTGTTTGAGGAGAGTGCACAGGTATGAACTTGAAAATGTATTAATAAACCAATTAGGCACATTTGGGCAGACTTGATACAACATTTGGAACAGAAATGGAATGGTTCATTGGATCAGTCTAAAACTTTGCACATACACTGATGCCTTCTAGCCAAAATATAAATTGCACCTAAATTGGAATAATGCATTGTGGCCTTTCTCTTGCATTATCTTTT
>NW_025760025.1:0-3996 GCF_021184085.1 Oncorhynchus gorbuscha | reverse complement strand
CTAGACTACCTGCCTCCTCTACACTCTAACCACTAGGCTACCCTGCCTCCTCTACACTCTAACCACTAGGCTACCTGCCACCCCACACTCTAACCACTAGGCTACCTGCCGCCTCTACACTCTAACCACTAGGCTACCTGCCTCCTCTACACTCTAACCACTAGGCTACCTGCCGCCTCTACACTCTAACCACTAGGCTACCTGCCTCCTCTACACTCTAACCACTAGGCTACCTACCTCCTCTACACTCTAACCACTAGGCTACCCTACCTCAACTACACTCTAACCACTAGACTACCTGCCTCCTCTACACTCTAACCACTAGGCTACCCTGCCTCCTCTACACTCTAACCACTAGGCTACCTGCCACCCCACACTCTAACCACTAGGCTACCTGCCGCCTCTACACTCTAACCACTAGGCTACCTGCCTCCTCTACACTCTAACCACTAGGCTACCTGCCACCTCTACACTCTAACCACTAGGCTACCTGCCTCCTCTACACTCTAACCACTAGGCTACCTGCCCCCCCTACACTCTAACCACTAGGCTACCTGCCCCCTACTCAATGTTAGTGGTGGCTGTTTAACAGTCTGATGGCCTTGAGATAGAAGCTGTTTTTCAGTCTCTCGGTCCCAGCTTTGATGCACCTGTACTGACCTCGCCTTCTGGATGATAGCGGGGTGAATAGGCAGTGGTTCGGGTGGTTGTTGTCCTTGATGATCTTTATGGCCTTCCTGTGACATCGGGTGGTGTAGGTGGTTCTTCTGTAGCTCAGTTGGTAGAGCATGGCGCTTGTAACGCCAGGTTAGTGGGTTCGATCCCCGGGACCACCCATACGTAGAATGTATGCACACATGACTGTAAGTCGCTTTGGATAAAAGCATCTGCTAAATGGCATATATTATTATTATTATATATTAGGTGTCCTGGAGGGCAGGTAGTTTGCCCCCGGTGATGCGTTGTGCAGACCTCACTACCCTCTGGAGAGCCTTACGGTTGTGGGCGGAGCAGTTGCCGTACCAGGCGGTGATACAGCCCGACAGGATGCTCTCGATTGTGCATCTGTAGAAGTTTGTGAGTGTTTTTGGTGACCAGACAAATTTCTTCAGCCTCCTGAGGTTGAAGAGGCGCCCACTGCGCCTCCTTCACAACGCTGTCTGTGTGGGTGGACCAATTGAGTTTGTCCGTGATGTGTACGCCGAGGAACTTGGCATAATGACTGCCTTTGTTTCTCCTGACAGAGAGGCCTTTGTTTCTCCTGACAGAGAGGCCTTTGTTTCTCCTGACAGAGAGGCCTTTGTTTCTCCTGACAGAGGCCTTTGTTTCTCCTGACAGAGGCCTTTGTTTCTCCTGACAGAGAGGCCTTTGTTTCTCCTGACAGAGAGGCCTTTGTTTCTCCTGACAGAGAGGCCTTTGTTTCTCCTGACAGAGAGGCCTTTGTTTCTCCTAACAGAGAGGCCTTTGTTTCTCCTGACAGAGGCCTTTGTTTCTCCTGACAGAGAGGCCTTTGTTTCTCCTGACAGAGGCCTTTGTTTCTCCTGACAGAGAGGCCTTTGTTTCTCCTGACAGAGGCCTTTGTTTCTCCTGACAGAGAGGCCTTTGTTTCTCCTGACAGAGGCCTTTGTTTCTCCTGACAGAGAGGCCTTTGTTTCTCGTGACAGAGAGGCCTTTGTTTCTCCTGACAGAGAGGCCTTTGTTTCTCCTGACAGAGAGGCCTTTGTTTCTCCTGACAGAGAGGCCTTTGTTTCTCGTGACAGAGAGGCCTTTGTTTCTCGTGACAGAGAGGCCTTTGTTTCTCCTGACAGAGAGGCCTTTGTTTCTCCTGACAGAGAGGCCTTTGTTTCTCGTGACAGAGAGGCCTTTGTTTCTCCTGACAGAGAGGCCTTTGTTTCTCCTGACAGAGAGGCCTTTGTTTCTCCTGACAGAGCGGCCTTTGTTTCTCCTGACAGAGAGGCCTTTGTTTCTCCTGACAGAGAGGCCTTTGTTTCTCCTGACAGAGAGGCCTTTGTTTCTCCTGACAGAGAGGCCTTTGTTTCTCCTGACAGAGAGGCCTTTGTTTCTCCTGACAGAGAGGCCTTTGTTTCTCCTGACAGAGAGGCCTTTGTTTCTCCTGACAGAGGCCTTTGTTTCTCCTGACAGAGAGGCCTTTGTTTCTCCTGACAGAGAGGCCTTTGTTTCTCCTGACAGAGGCCTTTGTTTCTCCTGACAGAGGCCTTTGTTTCTCCTGACAGAGAGGCCTTTGTTTCTCCTGACAGAGAGGCCTTTGTTTCTCCTGACAGACACATTCCTGCTTCTTAACTCTGGAAACTTGTATTTCTACATACGTTGTAAAGGTTTTGACCACCCAACAATGGCCACAGAGGTGTGTGTGTGTGTGTGTGTGTGTGTGTGTGTGTGTGTGTGTGTGTGTGTGTGTGTGTGTGTGTGTGTGTGTGTGTGTGTGTGTGTGTGTGTGTGTGTGTGTGTGTGTGTGTGTGTGTGTGTGTGTGTGTGTGTGTGTGACAGTTTAAGCAGAGACTCCTGTCCATTCTGCTGCCCAGGACTCCTGTCCATTCTGCTGCCCAGGACTCCAGTCCATTCTGCTGCTCAGGACTCCAGTCCATTCTGCTGCCCAGGACTCCAGTCCATTCTGCTGCCCAGGACTCCAGTCCATTCTGCTGCCCAGGACTCCTGTCCATTCTGCTGCCCAGGACTCCTGTCCATTCTGCTGCTCAGGGACTCCTGTCCCTTGTGCGTCTCCTCGCTCAGACACTCTGGGGATTAAATCCACCTGGTAGATAGATTTGACTGTCAACTTTAAAGGGTCGATCTGAAGTTCAAACAACAAGATAGACAGATAGCAGCTGTCAACTATAACACGAGGATAGCTCTAGTAGTCTATAAGCCTATGTAGACCTACGTAGACATGTAGACCTACAGAAATAGTACGTACCGGGAATGAGAGTTCCTGCTTTAGACCAGGGCATTCCCTTTATAGTACACTGCTTTAGACAAGGGCATTCCCTTTATAGTGCACTGCTTTAGACCAGGGCATTCCCTTTATAGTACACTGCTTTAGACCAGGGCATTCCCTTTATAGTGCACTGCTTTAGACCAGGGCATTTCCTTTATAGTACACTGCTTTAGACCAGGGCATTCCCTTTATAGTACACTGCTTTAGACCAGGGCATTCCCTTTACAGTACACTGCTTTAGACCAGGGCATTCCCTTTATAGTACACTGCTTTAGACCAGGGCATTCCCTTTACGGTACACTGCTTTAGACCAGGGCATTCCCTTTATAGTGCACTGCTTTAGACCAGGGCATTCCCTTTATAGTGCACTGCTTTAGACCAGGGCATTCCCTTTATAGTACACTGCTTTAGACCAGGGCATTCCCTTTATAGTGCACTGCTTTAATATATATGTAATATAATAAATATAATAATATATAATAAATAATAATAATAATATATGCCATTTAGCAGACACTTTTATCCAAAGCGACTTACAGTCATGTGTGCATACATTCTACGTATGGGTGGTCCCGGGAATCGAACCCACTACCCTGGCGTTACAAGCGCCATGCTCTACCAACTGAGCTACAGAAGGACCAGGGCATACCCTTTATAGTGCACTGCTTTAGACCAGGGCATTCCCTTTACAGTGCACTGCTTTAGACCAGGGCATTTCCTTTATAGTACACTGCTTTAGACCAGGGCATTTCCTTTACAGTGCACTGCTTTAGACCAGGGCATTCCCTTTACAGTACACTGCTTTAGACCAGGGCATTCCCTGGTCTAAACTGGCACTCAGGCTCCCTTTCACTGTGTTGACATGATGGCAACAACCAGACTGGCACTCAGGCTCCCTTTCACTGTGTTGACATGATGGCAACAACCAGACTGGCACTCACTGAGCTGACATAATGGGCAACAACCAGACTTTCACTGAGTTGACATGATGGCAACAACCAGACTGGCAACAACTCAGGCTCAGGCTCCCTTTCACTGAG
>NW_025760024.1:0-3997 GCF_021184085.1 Oncorhynchus gorbuscha | reverse complement strand
AGACTTTAACCTCCCCACGTCTATCTTTGACTCATTCCTCTCTGCCTCCTTCTTTCCACTCCTCTCCTCTTTTGACCTCACCCTCTCACCTTCCCCCTACTCACAAGGCAGGCAATACGCTCGACCTCATCTTTACTAGATGCTGTTCTTCCACTAACCTCATTGCAACTCCCTCCAAGTCTCCGACCACTACCTTGTATCCTTTTCCCTCTCGCTCTCATCCAACACTTCCCACACTGCCCCTACTCGGATGGTATCGCGCCGTCCCAACCTTCGCTCTCTCTCCCCGCTACTCTCTCCTCTTCCATCCTATCATCTCTTCCCTCTGCTCAAACCTTCTCCAACCTATCTCCTGATTCTGCCTCCTCAACCCTCCTCTCCTCCCTTTCTGCATCCTTTGACTCTCTATGTCCCCTATCTTCCAGGCCGGCTCGGTCCTCCCCTCCCGCTCCGTGGCTTGACGACTCATTGCGAGCTCACAGAACAGGGCTCCGGAAGGCCGAGCGGAAATGGAGGAAAACTCGCCTCCCTGCGGACCTGGCATCCTTTCACTCCCTCCTCTCTACATTTTCCTCCTCTGTCTCTGCTGCTAAAGCCACTTTCTACCACTCTAAATTCCAAGCATCTGCCTCTAACCCTAGGAAGCTCTTTGCCACCTTCTCCTCCCTCCTGAATCCTCCTCCCCCCCTCCTCCCTCTCTGCAGATGACTTCGTCAACCATTTTGAAAAGAAGATCGACGACATCCGATCCTCGTTTGCTAAGTCAAACAACACCGCTGGTTCTGCTCACACTGCCCTACCCTGTGCTCTGACCTCTTTCTCCCCTCTCTCTCCAGATGAAATCTCGCGTCTTGTGACGGCCGGCCGCCCAACAACCTGCCCGCTCGACCCTATCCCCTCCTCTCTTCTCCAGACCTTTTCCGGAGACCTTGTCCCTTACCTCATCTCGCTCATCAACTTATCCCTGACCGCTGGCCGCTGGCTACGTCCCTTCCGTCTTCAAGAGAGCGAGAGTTGCACCCCTTCTGAAAAAACCTACACTCGATCCCTCCGATGTCAACAACTACAGACCAGTATCCCTTCTTTCTTTTCTCTCCAAAACTC
The DNA here is from genome assembly GCF_021184085.1 of Oncorhynchus gorbuscha. Lineage (NCBI taxonomy): Eukaryota > Metazoa > Chordata > Actinopteri > Salmoniformes > Salmonidae > Oncorhynchus > Oncorhynchus gorbuscha. The sequence continues at coordinate 2,893 of NW_025760024.1, read as the reverse complement.
TTGAACGTGCCGTCCTTGGTCAGCTCTCCCGCTATCTCTCTCAGAATGACCTTCTTGATCCAAATCAGTCAGGTTTCAAGACTAGTCATTCAACTGAGACTGCTCTTCTCTGTATCACGGAGGCGCTCCGCACCGCTAAAGCTAACTCTCTCTCCTCTGCTCTCATCCTTCTAGACCTATCGGCTGCCTTCGATACTGTGAACCATCAGATCCTCCTCTCCACCCTCTCCGAGTTGGGCATCTCCGGCACGGCCCACGCTTGGATTGCGTCCTACCTGACAGGTCGCTCCTACCAGGTGGCGTGGCGAGAATCTGTCTCCTCACCACGCGCTCTCACCACTGGTGTCCCCCAGGGCTCTGTTCTAGGCCCTCTCCTATTCTCGCTATACACCAAGTCACTTGGCTCTGTCATAACCTCACATGGTCTCTCCTATCATTGCTATGCAGACGACACACAATTAATCTTCTCCTTTCCCCCTTCTGATGACCAGGTGGCGAATCGCATCTCTGCATGTCTGGCAGACATATCAGTGTGGATGACGGATCACCACCTCAAGCTGAACTTCGGCAAGACGGAGCTGCTCTTCCTCCCGGGGAAGGACTGCCCGTTCCATGATCTCGCCATCACGGTTGACAACTCCATTGTGTCCTCCTCCCAGAGCGCTAAGAACCTTGGCGTGATCCTGGACAACAAACTGTCGTTCTCAACTAACATCAAGGCGGTGGCCCGTTCCTGTAGGTTCATGCTCTACAACATCCGCAGAGTACGACCCTGCCTCACACAGGAAGCGGCGCAGGTCCTAATCCAGGCACTTGTCATCTCCCGTCTGGATTACTGCAACTCGCTGTTGGCTGGGCTCCCTGCCTGTGCCATTAAACCCCTACAACTCATCCAGAACGCCGCAGCCCGTCTAGTGTTCAACCTTCCCAAGTTCCCTCACGTCACCCCGCTCCTCCGCTCTCTCCAGCGAAGGTTGGGACGGCGCGATACCATCCGAGTAGGGGCAGTGTGGGAGGTGTTGGATGAGAGCGAGAGGGAAAAGGATACAAGGTAGTGGTCGGAGACTTGGAGGGGAGTTGCAATGAGGTTAGTGGAAGAACAGCATATAGTAAAGATGAGGTCGAAGGCTGCCTGCCTTGTGAGTGGGGGGAAGGTGGGAGAGGGTGAGGTCAAAAGAGGAGAGAGGAAAGAAGGAGGCAGAGAGGAATGAGTCAAAGGTAGACGGGGAGGTTAAAGTCGCCCAGAACTGTGAGAGGTGAGCCGTCCTCAGGAAAGGAGCTTATCAAGGCATCAAGCTCATTGATGAATCCTCCGAGGGAACCTGGAGGGCCATAAATGATAAGGATGTTGCTTGAAAGGGCTGGTAACTGTGACAGCATGGAATTCAAAGGAGGTGATAGACAGATGGGTAAGGGGAGAAAGAGAGAATGACCACTTGGGGAGAGATGAGGATCCCGGTGCCACCACCTCGCTGACCAGAAGCCTCGGGGTGTGCGGAACACGTGGGCGGACGAACAGAGAGCAGTTGGAGTAGCAGTGTTGTCTGTGGTGATCCATGTTTCCGTTAGTGCCAAGAAGTCGAGGACTGGAGGGAGGCATAGGCTGAGATGAACTCTGCCTTGTTCACCGCAGATCGGCAGTTCCAGAGGCTACCGGAGACCTGAACCCACGTGGTCGTGCGCGCTGGGACCACCAGATTAGGTACGCGCCACGCGGGTGTGGAGCGTTTGTATGGTCTGTGCAGAGAGAGGAGAGAACAGGGATAAACAGACACATAGTTGACAGGCTACAGAAGAGGCTACGCTAATGCAAAGGAGATTGAATGACAAGGGACTACACGTCTAATGTTCAGAAAGTTAAGCTACGTAGCAAGAATCTTATTGACTAAAATGATTAAAATGATACAGTACTGTTGAAGTAGGCTAGCTGGCAGTGGGTGTGTTGTTGACACTACACTAATCAAGTCGCCCGCTGAGTGTAATAGTTTCTACAGTGCTGCTATTCGGGGCCAGCTGGCTAGCTAGTAGTGTTGTTTACGTTACGTTGCGTTAAAAGAACGACAATAGCTGGGCTAGCGAACCTAGAAATCGCTCTGACTACACAATTATCTTTGATACAAAGATAATATGTAGCTAGCCAAGTAGCTAGCTACGATCAAACAAATCAAACCGTTGTACTGTAATGAAATGAAATGAAATGTGATACTACCTGTGAATGCGACCGGGTTGTTGAGTTCTTATTCAGAAGACGTTAGAATAGTGCTACAGTTGTTGGCTAGCTAGCAGAATCTCCTACGTTTAAGGACGACAAATAGCTGGCTAGCTAACTCTCGGTAAATTAAGATAATCACTCTAAGACTACACTCTAAAACCTAAACAACACAATTATCTTGCAACAAGGATACAAAGACAGCAAAGACAGCTATGTAGCTAGCTAACACTACACTAATCAAGTCGTTCAGTTGAGTGTAATAGTTTTCCCAGTGCAGCTAATCAGTGGACGTTAGCTAGCTGGCTAGTGAAGACTACGTTAGGACGGCGAAATACGATAATTACGCAATTATCTTTGATACAAAGACGGCTATGTAGCTAGCTGAGAAGAAATTGCTAAGATTAGACAAATCAAACCGTTGTGCTATAATGAAATATAATGAAATGTAAAATGTTATACTACCTGCGGGAGCGAAGCGCCGATGCGACCACTCGCTCCAAACCGGAACCGGATACTCAATGGCCAAAGTGAAATGGAGACAGTAGATACAGCTGGTCTGTTGTAATATAATAAAGACAGTAGACCTAGCTGGTCTGTCATAATATAATAGAGACAGTAGATCTAGCAGGTCTATAATAATATATTCAACCTTATGTTCCCTGTATACTATATATATATATA
>NW_025760023.1:0-3997 GCF_021184085.1 Oncorhynchus gorbuscha | reverse complement strand
GTTAGTACAGTGGAGAACCTATAGGTCTTCAGTGTGTGACAGGTTAGTACGGTGGTGAACCTATAGGTCTTCAGTGTGTGACAGGTTAGTACAGTGGTGAACCTATAGGTCTTCAGTGTGACAGGTTAGTACAGTGGAGAACCTATAGGTCTTCAGTGTGACAGGTTAGTACAGTGGAGAACCTATAGGTCTTCAGTGTGTGACAGGTTAGTACAGTGGTGAACCTATAGGTCTTCAGTGTGACAGGTTAGTACAGTGGAGAACCTATAGGTCTTCAGTGTGTGACAGGTTAATACAGTGGTGAACCTATAGGTCTTCAGTGAGTGACAGGTTAGTACAGTGGTGAACCTATAGGTCTTCAGTGAGTGACAGGTTAGTACAGTGGTGAATCTATAGGTCTTCAGTGTGTAACAGGTTAGTACAGTGGTGAACCTATAGGTCTTCAGTGTGTGACAGGTTAGTAGAGTGGTGAACCTATAGGTCTTCAGTGTGTGACAGGTTAGTACAGTGGAGAACCTATAGGTCTTCAGTGTGACAGGTTAGTACAGTGGAGAACCTATAGGTCTTCAGTGAGTGACAGGTTAGTACAGTGGTGAACCTATAGGTCTTCAGTGAGTGACAGGTTAGTACAGTGGTGAATCTATAGGTCTTCAGTGTGTAACAGGTTAGTACAGTGGTGAACCTATAGGTCTTCAGTGTGTGACAGGTTAGTAGAGTGGTGAACCTATAGGTCTTCAGTGTGTGACAGGTTAGTACAGTGGTGAACCTATAGGTCTTCAGTGTGTGACAGGTTAGTACAGTGGAGAACCTATAGGTCTTCAGTGTGACAGGTTAGTACAGTGGAGAACCTATAGGTCTTCAGTGTGTGACAGTGGTGAACCTATAGGTCTTCAGTGTGTGACAGTGGTGAACCTATAGGTCTTCAGTGTGTGACAGTGGTGAACCTATAGGTCTTCAGTGTGTGACAGGTTAGTACAGTGGTGAACCTATAGGTCTTCAGTGTGTGACAGGTTAGTACAGTGGAGAACCTATAGGTCTTCAGTGGCGACAGGGTAGTACAGTGGAGAACCTATAGTTCTTCCGTGTGTGACAGGTTAGTACAGTGGTGAACCTATAGGTCTTCAGTGTGTGACAGTGGTGAACCTATAGGTCTTCAGTGGCCAGACAGGTTAGTACAGTGGTGAACCTATAGGTCTTCAGTGTGTGACAGGTTAGTACAGTGGTGAACCTATAGGTCTTCAGTGTGACGGGTTGGTACGGTGATGGAGAACCTATAGGTCTTCAGTGTGACAGTGGTGAACCTATAGGTCTTCAGTAATGTGACAGGTTAGTAGAGGGTGAACACAGGTCTTCAGTGTGACAGGTTAGTACAGTGGTGAACCTATGGTCTTCAGTGTGACAGGTTAGTACAGTGGGAGAACCTATAGGTCTTCAGTGTGTGACAGTGGTGAACCCATAGGTCTTCAGTGTGTGACAGGTTAGTAGAGTGGTGAACCTATAGGTCTTCAGTGTGTGACAGGTTAGTACAGTGGTGAACCTATAGGTCTTCAAAGTGTGACAGGTTAGTACAGTGGAGAACCTAGGTCTTCAATGTGTGACAGGTTAGTACAGTGGTGAACCTATAGGTCTTCAGTGTGTGACAGGTTAGTACAGTGGTGAACCTATAGGTCTTCAGTCAGACAGGTTAGTACAGTGGCGAACCTATAGGTCTTCAGTGCTGACAGAGTTAGTACGGTGGTAGACCTGGTCTTCGGTATTGGCGACAGTGGTGAACCTATAGGTCTTCGAGTATTAGCTGACGAGTTGGTAAGTGGTGAACGCCAGGTCTTCCCGGTATTGTGACGGGATTGGTAAGTGGTGAACACAGGTGTTCAGTGTGTGACATTGGCGAACCTATAGGTCTTCGAGTGAGCAGTGGTAGAACACATAGGTCGCAGTGTGTGACAGGTTATTAAGTGGTAGCGAACCTATAGGTGCTTCAGTGTGACGGGGTGGTACGGTAGGCAGACACAGGTCTTCAGTGGCGACAGGGTGGTACAGTGGAGAACACATAGAATACTTTCAGTGTGTGACAGTGGTGAACCTATGGAACCCTTCAGTGTGTATTGAGTTGGTAAGTAGTGAACCTATAGGTCTTCCAGTGTGTGACGAGTTAGTACAGTGGTGAACCTAGGTCTTCAGTGGACAGGTTGGTACGGTGGTGACACCTATAGAGTGCTAAGTGTGTGACAGGTTAGTACAGTGGTGAACCTATAGGTCTTCAGTGTGTGACGGTTAGTAGAGTGGTGAGACTCTGGTCTTCAGTGTGTGACAGGTTGGTACAGTGGTGAACCTATAGGTCTTCGAGTGTGACAGGTTAGTACAGTGGTGAACCTATAGGTCTTCAGTGTGTGACAGGTTAGTACAGTGGTGAACCTATAAGTCTTCAGTGAGTGACAGGTTAGTAGAGTGGAGAACCTATAGATCTTCAGTGTGTGACAGGTTAGTACAGTGGTGAACCTATAGGTCTTCAGTAGTGACAGTGGTACGGTGACAGGTCTTCAGTGTGACAGTTACAGTGTGAACCTATAGGTCTTCAGTGTGTGACAGGTTGGTACGGTGAACCTATAGGTCTTCAGTGAGTGACAGGTTGGTACAGTGGAGAACCTAGTCTTCAGTGTGAACAGTAGGAGAACCTATAGGTCTTCAGTGTGACAGGTTAGTACAGTGGAGAACCTATAGGTCTTCAGTGTGTGACAGGTTAATGAACCTATAGGTCTTCAGTGTGTGACAGGTTAGTACAGTGGTGGTCTTCAGTGTGACAGGTTAGTACAGTGGAGAACATAGGTCTTCAGTGTGACAGGTTAGTACAGTGGAGAACTATAGGTCTTCAGTGTGTGATAGTGGTGAACCTATAGGTCTTCAGTGTGACAGGTTGGTACAGTGGTAGAACATAGGTCTTCAGTGTGACAGGTTACAGTGGTGAACCTATAGGTCTTCAGTGAGTGACAGGTTAATACAGTGGGTGAACCTATAGGTCTTCAGTGGTGACAGGTTAGTACAGTGGTGAACCTGGGTCTTCAGTGTGAACAGGGGTAGTACAGTGGTGAACCTATAGGTCTCTCAGTGTGACAGGTTAGTAGAGTGGTGAACCTATAGGTCTTCAGTGTGTGACAGGTTAAGTACAGTGGTGAACCTATAGGTGTTCCGGTCTTCAGTGGCTATATAGGTCTTCAGTATATACAGGTTAGTACAGTGGTGAACCTATAGGTCTTCAGTGTGTGACAGGTTAGTAGAGTGGTGAACCTATAGGTCTTCAGTAGTGACAGGTTGGTACAGTGGTAGTCTATAGGTCTTCAGTGTGAACAGGTTGGTACAGTGGTGAACCTATGAGGTCTTCAATGTGTGACAGGTTAGTACGGTGGTGAACCTATGGTCTTCAGTGTGTGACGGTTGGCGTACAGTGGTGAACCTGGTCTTCAGTGTGTGACAGGTTAGTACAGTGGTGAACCTATAGGTCTTCAGTGTGACAGGTTAGTACAGTGGAGAACCTATAGGTCTTCAGTGTGTGACAGTGGTGAACCTATAGGTCTTCAGTGTGTGACAGTGGTGAACCTATAGGTCTTCAGTGTGTGACAGTGGTGAACCTATAGGTCTTCAGTGTGTGACAGGTTAGTACAGTGGTGAACCTATAGGTCTTCAGTGTGTGACAGGTTAGTACAGTGGAGAACCTATAGGTCTTCAGTGTGACAGGTTAGTACAGTGGAGAACCTATAGTTCTTCAGTGTGTGACAGGTTAGTACAGTGGTGAACCTATAGGTCTTCAGTGTGTGACAGTGGTGAACCTATAGGTCTTCAGTGTGTGACAGGTTAGTACAGTGGTGAACCTATAGGTCTTCAGTGTGTGACAGGTTAGTACAGTGGTGAACCTATAGGTCTTCAGTGTGACAGGTTAGTACAGTGGAGAACCTATAGGTCTTCAGTGTGTGACAGTGGTGAACCTATAGGTCTTCAGTGT
>NW_025760022.1:0-3998 GCF_021184085.1 Oncorhynchus gorbuscha | reverse complement strand
ATTGTTCTGAGGTATGAGCACTCTCCATAACCTGAGGTACTAGCGTCAGAGAAGTGATGGAGCTCATAACTCTGCACCTCCTTGAAACTTGATGGCAAGTAGCTTCGTTGGATCCTTACCTCAGACAAGTTTTGTAGACCTTGGAGCCAGAATTCCCACTGGGAACGTAGGTCATCTGGAAGGGGGTCATCCCAATCGATTTTGTCACGACACATCCGCTGCAAGATCTGCTTCCCCGCCAGGACAAAGGGTGCCACAAACCCAAGCGGATCATATACAGAGGCTACTGTAGACAACACTCCTCTTCTTGTGAGTGGGCGTTCCTTGACAACTACTCTAAACTGGAACTCGTCTGATGCGACACACCACAGTACACCAAGCGCTCTCTCCATGTGTGGTTCACCCAGAGCCATATCCAGGTCTTTGGCACCCTTGGCACGTTCTTCCTTGGGAATTGTGGCTATAACTTCCTTGCTGTTAGAGATAAACTTGTGCAACCGAAGTTTGCCGATGCTGCAAAGCTCTCTTGCTTCTTTCACCAGCTGGGCCGCTTCAGCTTCAGACGATACGCTCGTCAACCCATCATCAACATAAAAGTTCCTTTCTATGAACTGGATAGACTTCTCGCTGAAGCTTCCTCGTCCTTCGGCAGCAAGATGTTTGAGACCATAGTTGGCGCAACCAGGAGATGAAGCTGCGCCGAACAAGTGGACCTTCATACGATACACTGAGGGTTGAGACTCTAGATCTCCGTTCTCCCACCAAAGGAACCGTAGATAATCTTGGTCTTCTGCTTTCACATGAAACTGGTGGAACATGCGCTCTACGTCACACATGATTGCAACTGGCCCCTTACGAAAACGACAAAGGACGCCCAGCAATGTGTTTGTCAACTCTGGACCGGTAAGGAGATGATCATTCAAGGACGTCTCTCGAAACTTAGCTGAGCAGTCAAAGACGACTCGTATCTTCCCGGCTTTTGTGGGTGATAAACCCCATGGTGCGGGATGTACCATGCTGGATGCTTGTTAATTTCCCTCTCTTGGAGACATTCTCAGCATCTCCACAAGCTAAGAACTTCTTCCATGAATGCTGTGTAGTCCTTGTAGCACTGCTTGCTTCTCCTTAGCCTCCTTTCCAGGCACTTGAGACGGTGAACTGCACATGTTTTATTGTTCGGCAGGTTGGGTCTATCTTCCCTTAAACGGCAGCGTATTTCATAATGTCCATTGTCCTTGCGTTCGATGCCCTTTCATTTTTTGTCAGGAACCGGATATCCTCTTGAGATATGAGGTCCTCTTCTGCAGCTTCCTCGTTAGTTCTGATTCAAGCGTCTTGATAATGTCCAGTGCTGTGATTACCTCTCTTACACGTACTACAAACATAGTGTACTTGATTTGTGAGGCTGGAAGAAGATTGAACGCTTGGCATCATCTGTCTAACGATAACCCGATGACTCTGCGCCTCAATAGCGTCGCCATAGCGATACATGGATTTCCATGGCCGACTATGCTCCAGCCAAGATCTGTTCTCTGAGCGAAGGCTGATTTCCCTTACCAGACACAATTTCTCTTGGAAGGAGAGCTCTGGGAGCAGTTGTAGCCAATTAAGAGACCGACATCACAGCTCTGTTGAGGAGCAATCTCCTCTGCAATGTGTTCAAGATGAGACCATGCTCTTGCAGTCTCTGGAGTAGGAATATGATCTCTGTTTGCAGGAATAAACTCTCTCGAGTAGGTTTGGCAGAGGGATTTTCTTCTCCAAGTAAAACCCTCTAACCTGCAAACCAGACAGCTTCTGGCAGGACACAATGGTATTCCTTGAAGCCATTGTAGAGTTTCAGTTGGACTGGCTCCTTCCTTGTATTGAGAGCCTTTGTTGTCTCTTCAAGGATAAAAGTGGTGTCGCTCTGGGTGTCAAGAAGTGCATACACAAGAACTTCACGATCTGGCTCACTTGTGGTTGACACCCATACTGGAATGATTGTGGAGGTGTGGTGTTGTTAATGTCCTTACGACTCTGTTGGATATGGCCTCACTTGACGCTCTTGTCCCCTTATCTTGTGAGGGCTCTTCCTATCCCATAACCTTTCTTTAGTACGATCTTCATGCAGGCAGGATGGATGCCTCCTCTGACACGTGTCGCAGGTGTTCCTGTTATCACAATCTTTTGAGCGATGCCCAGGCCTTAAACAGCCAAAGCACAATTTATTCTCTTGAACAAACTTCTGTCGCTCTGCGGTGGGCTTATCCATGAACTTCCAGCATTTGTGGAGACTGTGACCTGACTTCTCACAGAAGACACAACTAGTAACAGTATCTTTCTCATCAGAGTTAGTTGCTAATGCCCTTGCTCCGGGGCTTTGAATCCTTGGCGTCTTAGGTTTTCCATCTTCGCTTGGTTTCAAAGCATGAAGGATGTCACAGGATTGCAAGCGATCTTTGCTTCTCTCGTGAGAAACTTCACAAACTGACTGAAGCTTGGAAAGATCTCAGTTTCTTCTAAGATGTCTATGACCTTTCTATTCCATCTTGAAGTTAGCCAATCTGGAAGTTTAGCGAGGATCTTTTGGTTTTCATTACAGTCATTAAGCACCTCCAGGCCCTTATTCTGAGACATAGCAGCCTCACAGCTGCGAAGAAAGTCTACAAGGTCTCTAAGTTCAAGACTGTCCTTGGATCCTATCTTAGGCCATGCATTGAGCTTATCTCTGAAGGACTTGGCGATGAGGAATTTGTTTCCGTACCTTTCTTCAAGAATGGTCCATGCCGCATAGTAGGCTGACTCTGTTCCTAACATAAAGTAACTTTCGATGGCTTTCTTGGCAGGCCCACCAATATATTTTCTCAAGTAATATATCTTCTCAGTTGCTGGTATGTTCTTCCTGTCTATCAGAGTCTGAAAAGAGACTTTCCAGTCAGTGAACGAGAGTGGTTCTCCATTGAATGTTACTGGTTCTGGTATGGGAGGCGGCTTTCACTGATTGATTCCGCTAGTAACCTGAACATGGTCTTGGTGCCATCTTCTTGCTGTGTGCTTGTCACAACATGTTGTGGTGAGAGACTGTGAAATGAGCCACTTCTGTGCGTGACTTCTTTCACAGATTTGCAGTTAGAGTAGTTCTCTCATCTCGTCCTCTGAGTTTTCATCTTGCTCATACACTTGCATTCGCGCCTTGGCAGCATTTAGTTTCTTGAGCACTTCTAGGCGCTCTAACTCTCTACGCTTGTCTTCTAGTGTCCTTCGTCTGGCAGCATTTTCTACCTCTAACTTGACTCGCAGCCTAGCTTCTTCTAAGCTGCGTTTCACAGCCTCAGCTTCTTGCTCAAAGCTGTCCTCTTCTTATCTTCATCTTCGAGTCGCTGAAGCTCTTCTAGTTGGCGTTCTTGTAACCATTACTTCTAAAGCTGCTTGGTTAGCAGCAACTTCGCCTGCAGCCTCTTGTCTCTTGACAGATGACACGCTTGGCGTCTGAGTTGACCTTTGAGTTGCTGAGACTGGGAGGAAGCACTTGAGGGCTGATAGTTGATACTGACTTATGTGAGAGGTCAGACATGCACAAGGAATTGCTGTCCTTCAGTGCGACTCTATCTGGTTACTTTGACCTTCTTCCCTGCCTTTTAAATGACACCTTACAGTCTTGATAATAGACATTGTAACTACTTCACAAGTATCAACTCTGCGTCGTATATCGTTGTCGGGAATGTCGTTTGACGCAAATTTACGTAGACAAGGTTTAGCTCTGTAGAGGTATGGCTAATCTTGTTTAAGAGGTCTTCTAGTAGGTCTTCAGAGCAACAGCCTGTCAGTGACAGTTTTGCTTCCTTTACCAGAGCCTTCCACTTCTCATAGCTGACCCTGAAACGATGTTCGAGCTGTCTCCACCTTTCAGTCGCGCAGTTCTCTGCCCTTTTCAGTTAACCTGCGGACCCTCTCACCTTTTCGTGGCTCTTGTTGTGCTATCTCATTAGCAGCCTCTGTATCATCATTCACTGGCC
>NW_025760021.1:0-3998 GCF_021184085.1 Oncorhynchus gorbuscha | reverse complement strand
TATCCCGTTTTATCTACAGTGCCTTGCAAAAGTATTCACCCCCTTGGCCTTTTTACTGTTTTGTTGCATTACAACCTGTAATTTAAATCTATTTTGGGGGGGATTTCATTTAAAGGACATACACAAAATAGTCCAAATTGGTGAAGTGAAATGGAAAATATAACTAAAAAATTAAATAAAAATGTAAAACTGAAAAGTGGTGGGTGCATATGTATTCACCCCCTTTGCTATGAATGTCCTAAATAAGATCTGGTGTAACCAATTACCTTCCGAAGTCACATAATAAGTTAAATAAAGTCCACCTGTGTGCAATCCAAGTGTCATATGATCTGTCACATGATCTCAGTATATATACAGACCTGTTCTGAAAGGCCCCAGAGTCTGCAACACCACTAAGCAAGGGGCACCACCAAGCAAGCGGCACTATGAAGACCAAGGAGCTCTCCAAACAGGTCAGGGACTAAGTTGTGGAGTACAGATCAGGGTTGGGTTATAAAAAATATCAGAAACTTTGAAAATCCCACTGAGCACCATTAAATTCATTATTAAAAAATAGACAAACAACACACCTGTCAAGAGAGGGCTACCCACCAAAACTCAGGACCAGGCAAGGATGGAATTAATCAGAGAGGCAACAAAGAGACCAAAGATAACCCTGAAGGAGCTGCAAAGATCCACAGCGGAGATTGGAATATCTGTCCATAGGACCACTTTAAGCCGTACACTTCATAGATCTAGGCTTTACGGAAGAGAGGCCAGAAAAAGGCAGTTTCTTAAAGAAAAAAATAAGCAAACACGTTTGGTGTTCACCAGAAGGCATGTGGGAGACTCCCCAAACATATGGAAGAAGGTACTCTGGTCAGATTAGACAAAAATGTAGCTTTTTGGCCGTCAAGGAAGACGCAATGTCTGGCGCAAACCCAACACCTCTCACCACCCCGAAAACATCATTCCATCACAGTGAAGCATGGTGGTGGTAGCATCATCCTGTGGGGATGTTTTTTTATCGGCAGGGACTGAGAAACTGGTCAGAATTGAAGGAACGATGGATCTCTTCCAGAGATTTAAGACTGCTTATTTTCCAGCAGGACAATGATCCTATGCATACTGCTAAAGCAACACTTGAGTGGTTTAAGGGGAAACATTTAAATGTCTAGGAATGGCCTAGTCAATGCCCAGAACTCAATCCAATTGAGAATCTGTGGTATGATTTAAAGATTGCTGTACCAATCCAAATTGAAGGAGCTGGAGCAGTTTTGCCTTGAAGAATGAGCAACAATCCCAGTGGCAATATGTGTCAAGCTTATTGAGACATACCCCAAGAGACTTGCAGCTGTTTTTGCTGTAAAAGGTGGCTCTACAAAGTATTGACTTTGGGGGTGGTGAATAGTTATACACGTTTCAAGTTTTCTGTTTTTTTGCCTTATTTCTTGTTTGTTTCACAATACAAAATATTATGCATCTTCAAAGTGGTAGGCATGTTATGTAAATCAAATGATACAAGCCCCCCCAAAAATACATTTTAATTCCAGGTTGTAAGGCAACCAAATAGAAAAATGCCAACGGGGGTGAATACTTTCACAAGCCACTGTAACTGTATCAATCCCCCCCCATCACTACTACACAGGTTTACTCATATACACACACACACAGGAGCATAAACACTCACAAACACACACAGGAGCATAAACACTCACAAACACACACAGGAGCATAAACACTCACAAACACACACAGGAGCATAAACACTCACAAACACACACAGGAGCATAAACACTAACAAACACACACAGGAGCATAAACACTCACAAACACACACAGGAGCATAAACACTAACAAACACACACAGGAGCATAAACACTCACAAACACACACAGGAGCATAAACACTCACAAACACACACAGGAGCATAAACACTCACAAACACACACAGGAGCATAAACACTAACAAACACACACAGGAGCATAAACACTCACAAACACACACAGGAGCATAAACACTCACAAACACACACAGGAGCATAAACACTCACAAACACACACAGGAGCATAAACACTAACAAACACACACAGGAGCATAAACACTCACAAACACACACATGAGCATAAACACTCACAAACACACACAGGAGCATAAACACTAACAAACACACACAGGAGCATAAACACTAACAAACACACACAGGAGCATAAACACTCACAAACACACACAGGAGCATAAACACTCACAAGCACACACAGACAGACGCAGAAACACACGCACACAGGAGCATAAACACTCACAAGCACACACAGACAGACACAGAAACACACGCACACAGGAGCATAAACACTCACAAACACACACAGACAGACGCAGAAACACACGCACACAGGAGCATAAACACTCACAAACACACACAGGAGCATAAACACTCACAAGCACACACAGACAGATGCGGAAACACACGCACACAGGAGCATAAACACTCACAAACACACACAGACAGACGTGGAAACACACGCACACAGGAGCTTAAACACTCACAAACACACACAGACAGACGCGGAAACACACACACACAGGTGTATAAACACTCACAAACACACACAGACAGACGCGGAAACACACACACACAGGAGCATAAACACTCACAAACACACACAGACAGACGCGGAAACACACACACACAGGAGCATAAACACTCACAAACACACACAGACAGACGTGGAAACACACGCACACAGGAGCTTAAACACTCACAAACACACACAGACAGACGCAGAAACACACGCACACAGGAGCATAAACACTCACAAACACACACAGACAGACGCAGAAACACACACACACACACTTTCTACCAGGGTCACTCTCACCTTGCCCCTTGACTACTTAGACTAAGTGCTCAATTAAGCATAGCTTGTTTAACTGATTTCTCTCCCAGGTCTGCTTTGTTTCCATGTATTCTGTATGTATTCCTTCACTTTTCTATTACAACGGAATTCACTAAGATGGTCTCACTGTCTTTTCCCATGTACATTACCCGGTACAATTTCTTCTGAATGGAATATATTATTTTAAAAACAAAGATGAACTAGTTTCATTGAATAAGAATTTCACCTCTCTTCGATGGTCACATCACCCCAGCACTATATGTCTGCGGAATTTTCTAAAATCTGCATAAAGAAAATATGTGGAATTCCCCACCAGTGGTGTTTCCAACCAAAGGACTTGTTGCAGATGAAAATCAGTGCGTGATGAAAGTAGTTTCCATGTACTGAATAAAAATCTAAAGTTCAATGTGTTTCATCGCAAGCAAGAGACAGGATTACACCTGAAGCATGGGAGACTTACCTTGGTGAACAGAGGATAATGCATTAGTTTTACCAGGGCCACCCAGGACACAAACACTCTGGTGGAAAGCTACTAACATCTCATGTGAAAGGCATAAGTAGCAGTGTGGATGACAAACAACACTTGATATGTAAAAGCATAAACAACACATATTTTGATTATTTCATTTACCACCAACATGATTCGCACTACTTTTATTAATCTTACATTCTTTATAAATTTTTACCTAGAGTTTTATTTAGGCTACTACTTTCACACATTTATGAAGGAAACCTTTGGTTGTTTACTACGCACCTTACTCACTCAGATTAGCACATAGACTCACGTGAATCCTTAAAGAGATGGGTGGGACTAAGGCTTAAGACAGTGTGAATGATGCTGAATGGGTGTGAACAATGGGAGTGTAAAAACTGAACTGGAACTTTTCCAGGGCCATTTCTCAAAAGTGGGGTTACCAGTTTATCAACAGAGCAACGTACTTTCCCACTGTCCTCAGTTGCAGTGTATGATATACAATTGTGGCGTTCTGGGTGATACAGCAATGTTTTGTACTGTAATGTTTTGTACTGTACACACAGTGTATGTTTTGTGTATATTAGTCTACTCAGTCTGTATACACCCTGTATTACAGACCTGTGTTTTGTATTGTACACACAGTGTA
>NW_025760020.1:0-4000 GCF_021184085.1 Oncorhynchus gorbuscha | reverse complement strand
TAATGGACTGGATTTACACACATAACGTGGATCTAAAGATGCATTTAGTATGTCCATTTTAAAAGGTGGCTTGCATTTAGTATGTTGTCCATTTTAAAGGGTGCTTTGCATTTAGTATGTTGTCCATTTTAAAGGGTGGCTTGCATTTAGTATGTTTTCCATTTTAAAGGGTGGCTTGCATTTAGTATGTTGTCCATTTTAAAGGGTGGCTTGCATTTAGTATGTTGTCCATTTTAAAGGGTGGCTTGCATTTAGTATGTTGTCCATTTTAAAGGGTGGCTTGCATTTAGTATGTTTTCCATTTTAAAGGGTGGCTTGCATTTAGTATGTTTTCCATTTTAAAGGGTGCTATGCATTTAGTATGTTGTCCATTTTAAAGGGTGGCTTGCATTTAGTATGTTTTCCATTTTAAAGGGTGGCTTGCATTTAGTATGTTGTCCATTTTAAAGGGTGGCTTGCATTTAGTATGTTGTCCATTTTAAAGGGTGGCTTGCATTTAGTATGTTGTCCATTTTAAAGGGTGGCTTGCATTTAGTATGTTTTCCATTTTAAAGGGTGCTATGCATTTAGTATGTTGTCCATTTTAAAGGGTGGCTTGCATTTAGTATGTTTTCCATTTTAAAGGGTGCTATGCATTTAGTATGTTTTCCATTTTAAAGGGTGCTATGCATTTAGTATGTTGTCCATTTTAAAGGGTGGCTTGCATTTAGTATGTTTTCCATTTTAAAGGGTGCTATGCATTTAGTATGTTGTCCATTTTAAAGGGTGGCTTGCATTTAGTATGTTTTCCATTTTAAAGGGGTTGCATTTAGTATGTTGTCCATTTTAAAGGGTGGCTTGCATTTAGTATGTTTTCCATTTTAAAGTCCATTTAGTATGTTGTCCATTTAAAGGGTGGTTTTTAGTATGTTGTCCATTTTAAAGTGGTTTGCATTTAGTATGTTGTCCATTTTAAAGGGTGGTTTGCATTTAGTATGTTGTCCATTTTAAAGGGTGCTATGCATTTAGTATGTTTTCCATTTTAAAGGGTGGCTTGCATTTAGTATGTTGTCCATTTTAAAGGGTGGCTTGCATTTAGTATGTTGTCCATTTTAAAGGGTGGCTTGCATTTAGTATGTTGTCCATTTTAAAGGGTGGCTTGCATTTAGTATGTTGTCCATTTTAAAGGGTGGCTTGCATTTAGTATGTTGTCCATTTTAAAGGGTGGCTTGCATTTAGTATGTTGTCCATTTTAAAGGGTGGTTTGCATTTAGTATGTTGTCCATTTTAAAGGGTGGTTTGCATTTAGTATGTTTTCCATTTTAAAGGGTGGCTTGCATTTATCGCCGAACCTCAACCAGAGTTAATAAAATGGGTGACAGTAAACAATGTTGTTGAAGTAATTCTTTATGACCAAACAGAAGCTTTGTGCAGAGGGGCCCTTAGTTTTGTTCTTATTAAATGTATCAGGAACGAAACACGTAACAGACAGACGAACAGGTGGTCGTGATTCATTTGGCAGGGACAGATATAGATGAAGAGTCAGGTGGTCGTGATTCATTTGGTAGGGACAGATATAGATGAAGAGTCAGGTGGTCGTGATTCATTTGGTAGGGACAGATATAGATGAAGAGTCAGATGGTCGTGATTCATTTGGCAGGGACAGATACAGATGAAGAGTCAGGTGGTCGTGATTCATTTGGTAGGGACAGATATAGATGAAGAGTCAGGTGGTCGTGATTCATTTGGCGGACAGATATAGATGAAGAGTCAGGTATCAGATTCATTTGGCAACAGATGTAAGAGTCAGGTATCGGGCAGGGACAGATCGTGATTCATTTGGCAGGGACAGATATAGATGAAGAGTCAGGTGGTCGTGATTCATTTGGCAGAGACAGATACAGATGAAGAGTCAGGTATCGTGATTCATTTGGCAGGGACAGATACAGATGAAGAGTCAGGTGGTCGTGATTCATTTGGTAGGGACAGATACAAATGAAGAGTCAGGTGGTCGTGATTCATTTGGCAGGGACAGATATTGATGAAGAGTCAGGTGGTCGTGATTCATTTGGCAGGGACAGATATAGATGAAGAGTCAGGTGGTCGTGATTCATTTGGCAGGGACAGATACAGATGAAGATTCATTTGATTTAACTCATTTACAGCATCAGCAGTTCTTTGTTTGGGCTTTAAAAATAAGAAAAACATGTTGTTGTGTTTCAGACATTTGAAAATAAGTATTTGGTCACCTACAAACAAGCAATATTTCTGGCTCTCACAGACCTGTAACTTCTTTAAGAGGCTCCTCTGTCCTCCACTCGTTACCTGTATTAATGGAACCTGATTGAACTTGTTATCAGTATAAGAGACACCTGTCCACAACCTCAGTCACACTCCAAACCAAGACCAAAGAGCTGTCAAAGGACACCAGAAACAAAATTGTAGACCTGTACCAGGCTGGGAAGACTGAATCTGCAATAGGTAAGCAGCTTGGTTTGAAGAAATCAACTGTGAGAGCAACTATTAGGAAATGGAAGATATACAAGACCACTGATAATCTCCCTCGACCTGGGGCTCCACGCAAGATCTCACCCCGTGGGGTCTAAATTATCACAAGGACGGTGAGCAAAAATCTCAGAACCACACGGGGGGACCTAGTGAATGACCTGCAGAGAGCTGGGACCAAAGTAACAAAGCCACCTACCATCAGCAAGGGCATTGAAGATGAAACGTGGCTGGGTCTTTCAGCATGACAATGATCCCAAACACATCTGGGCAATGAAGGAGTGGCTTCGTAAGAACCATTTCAAGGTCCTGGAGTGGCCTAGCCAGTCTCCAGATCTCAACCCATAGAAAATCTTTGGAGGGAGTTGAAAGTCCGTGTTGCCCAGCAACAGCCCCAAACATCACTGCTCTAAAGGAGATCTGCATGGAGGAATGGGCCAAAATACAAGCAACAGTGTGTGAAAACCTTGTGAAGACTTACAGAAAACGTTTGACCTCATGTCATTGCCAACAAAGGGTATATAACAAAGTATTGAGATAAACTTTTGTTATTGACCAAATACTTATTTTCCACCATAATTTGCAAATAAATTCATAAAAAATCCTACAATGTGATTTTCTGGATTTTTCTCTCATTTTGTCTGTCATAGTTGAAGTGTACCTATGATGAAAAATTAAGGGCCTCTCATCTTTTAAGTGGGAGAAACTTGCACAATTGGTGGCTGACTAAATACTTTTTTGCCCCACTGTAGGTGGTGCTCCTCCTCATCACTCTGTTATTATAACATGTAGGTGGAGCTCCTCCTCATCACTCTGTTATTACAACACAGGTAACATGTAGGTGGAGCTCCTCCTCATCACTCTGTTATTATAACATGTAGGTGGAGCTCCTCCTCATCACTCTGTTATTATAACATGTAGTGAGCCTCCTACCACTCTGTTATTACAAACATGTAGGTGGAGCTCCTCCTCATCACTCTGTTATTATAACATGTAGGTGGAGCTCCTCCCCTAATACTCTGTTATTATAACATGTAGGTGAGCTCCTCATCACTCTGTTATTATAACATGGTGGGTGGAGCCCTCCTCATCACTCTGTTATTATAACATGTAGGTGGAGCTCCTCCTCATCACTCTGTTATTATAACATGGGTGTGGAGCCTCCTCACCACTCTGTTATTATAACATGTAGGTGGAGCTCCTCCTCATCACTCTGTTATTATAACATGCAGGTGGAGCTCCTCCTCACTCACTCTGTTATTATAATACGGTGGAGCTCCTCCTCATCACTCTGTTATTATAACATGTAGGTGGAGCTCCTCCTCACCACTCTGTTATTATAACATGTAGGTGGAGCCTCCTCACCACTCTGTTATTACAACATGTAGGTGGAGCTCCTCTCACCACTCTGTTATTATAATACGTGAGCTCCTCCTCATCACTTCCGTTATTATAACATGTAGAGCCCCTCCTCATCACTCTGTTATTATAACATGTAGGTGGAGCTCCTCCTCAT
>NW_025760019.1:0-4001 GCF_021184085.1 Oncorhynchus gorbuscha | reverse complement strand
CAGTCTCCTATCTGGAGGTGTTGAGAAAATTGGAAGGAACGAGTGGTGGGGAATAAGCAATGGTAGTAGAGCCACTAAGACCAGTGAAGGCTTCTCATCAACCAAGGAATAGTCAAATGCTACATGTTAAAAAGGTGGACTTAGTTTTATTTATTGCAATGATCATAAACTGTAGAGCACAAGCGAAGAAGAAGTCTAACAAAATTGGAGTCATTGGAGTCAGGGTGGTGAGGTCTGCCCAACACATCACCGGGGTCAAACTACCTGCCCTCCAGGCCACCTACAGCACCCGATGTCACAGGAAGACCAAAAGGATCATTAAGGACAGCAACCACCCGAGCCACTGCCTTTTCACCCCACTATCATCCAGAAAGAGTTTTTCTGTCTCTGTCATGTTTTGTCTTATTTTGTCTTGTCATTTTGCTTTTCCCTCTGTTCGTTTTCCCCCTGCTGGTCTTTTTAGGTTCGTTCCCCTCTTTCTCTCTTCCTCCCTCTCTCTCTTCTCTCTATCGCTCCGTTCCTGCTCCCAGCTGTTCCTATTCCCCTAATCAATAATTTAGTCTTCCCACACCTGTTCCCTATCTTTCCCCCTGATTAGAGTCCCTATTTCTCCCCTTGTTTTCCGTTTCTGCCCTGTCGGATCCTTGTCTATTGTTCACCGTGCTGTGTCTGTGTATCGCCCTGTCGTGTCGTGTTTCCCTCAGATGCTGCGTGGTGAGCAGGTGTCTGAGTCTGCTACGTTCAAGTGCCTTCCCGAGGCAACCTGCAGTTCATGATCGAGTCTCCAGTCTGTTCTCGTCATTACGAGTGGAATTATGCTTTATGATTGTAGATTTACTTTACTGGATTAAAGACTCTGTTTTCGCCAAGTCGCTTTTGGGTCCTCATTCACCTGCATAACAGAAGGATCCGACCAAGAATGGACCCAGCGACTATGGATTCTCTCTACTCTACTCTCGAGTTCCAGGGAGCGATGCTCGGCAGACACGAGCAGGAATTGTCTGCTGCTCGGCATGCCGTTGAGACCCTGGCCGCTCAGGTCTCCGACCTCTCAGGACAGTATCAGAGTCTTCGTCTCGTGTCACCAGCTACTTCCGGTTCTTCCGAGCCTCCGGAACCTAGGGTTAATAACCCACCATGTTATTCTGGGCAGCCCACTGAGTGCCGCTTCTTTCTCACCCAGTGTGATATAGTGTTCTCTCTCCAACCCAACACATACTCTAGAGAGAGAGCTCGGATTGCCTACGTCATATCACTCCTTACTGGTCGGGCTCGGCAGTGGGGCACAGCTATCTGGGAGGCAAGCGCTGAGTGTACTAACAATTATCTGAACTTTAAAGAGGAGATGATAAGGGTTTTTGATCGCTCAGTTTTTGGGAAAGAAGCTTCCTGGTCCCTGTCTTCCCTATGTCAAGGTAATCGATCCATAACGGATTACTCTATAGAGTTTCGCACTCTTGCTGCCTCCAGTAACTGGAACGAGCAGGCGTTGCTCGCTCGTTTTCTGGAGGGACTCCACGCTAAGGTTAAGGATGAGATTCTCTCTCGGGAGGTTCCATCCAGCGTGGATTCTTTGATTGAACTCGCTATTCGCATTGAACGACGGGTAGATCTTCGTCACCGAGCTCATAGAAGAGAGCTCGCGTTAACTGTGTCTCCCCTCTCTCCGACACTACCATCTTTCCCCACTGACTCTGGTGTTGAGCCCATGCAGCTGGGGGGTATTCGCATCTCGACTAAGGAGAGGGAACGGAGAATCACCAACCGCCTCTGTCTCTATTGCGGTTCCGCTGGTCATTTTGTCATTTCATGTCCAGTTAAAGGCCAGAGCTCATCAGTAAGCGGAGGGCGACTGATAAGCGCTACTAGACGGTCCTCTCCATCTAGATCCTGTACTACTATGTCGGTCCATCTACGCTGGACCGGTTCGGGTTCTACATGCAGTGCCTTGATAGACTCTGGGGCTGAGGGTTGTTTCATGGACGAAGCATGGGCTCGGAAACATGACATTCCTTTCAGACAGTTAGACAAGCCTACGCCCATGTTCGCCTTAGATGGTAGTCATCTTCCCAGTATCAGATTTGAGACACTACCTTTAACCCTCACAGTATCTGGTAACCACAGTGAGACTATTTCTTTTTTGATTTTTCGTTCACCTTTTACACCTGTTGTTTTGGGTCATCCCTGGCTAGTGTGTCATAATCCTTCTTTTGATTGGTCTAGTAATTCTATCCTTTCCTGGAACGTTTCTTGTCATGTGAAGTGTTTAATGTCTGCTATTTCTCCTGTTTGTTCTGTCCCCTCTTCTCAGGAGGAACCTGGTGATTTGACAGGAGTGCCGGAGGAATATCATGGTCTGCGCACGGTCTTCAGTCGGTCCAGAACCAACTCCCTTCCTCCTCACCGGTCGTATGATTGTTGTTCTGATCTCTTCAAGAAGCGTTTTGCATCCGCTCCTATCCTTGTTGCACCTGACGTCACTAAACAGTTTATTGTTGAGGTTGACGCGTCGGGGTGGGCGTGGGAGCCATTCTGTCCCAGCGCTCCGATACTGACGATGGGGTCCACCCTTGTGCGTATTTTTCTCATCGCCTGTCACCGTCGGAACGTAACTATGATGTGGCTAACCGCGAACTGCTCGCCATCCGTTTAGCCCTAGGCAAATGGCGACAGTGGTTGGAGGGGGCGACCGTTCCTTTTGTCGTTTGGACTGACCAAAAGAACCTTGAGTACATCCGTTCTGCCAAACGACTGAATGCGCGTCATGCTCGTTGGGCGTTGTTTTTCGCTCGTTTCGAGTTCGTTATTTCTTATTGCCCGGGTACTAAGAACACCAAGCCTCATGCTTTATCCCGTCTCTTTAGTTCTTCTGTGGCTTCTACCGATCCCGAGGGGATCCTTCCTGTTGGGCGTGTTGTCGGGTTGACTGTCTGGGGAATTGAGAGACAGGTTAAGCAAGCACTCACGCACACTGCGTCGCCGCGCGCTTGTCCTAGTAACCTTCTTTTCGTTCCTGTTTCTACTCGTCTGGCTGTTCTTCAGTGGGCTCACTCTGCCAAGTTAGCTGGCCATCCCGGCGTTCGGGGTACGCTTGCTTCTATTCGCCAGCGGTTTTGGTGGCCTACTCAGGAGCGTGACACGCGCCGTTTCGTGGCTGCGTGTTCAGACTGCGCGCAGAAGAAGTCTGGTAATTTTTTTTTCTGCTTCTGCTCCTGGTCTTGCTGGGTCTCAGTCTGTTCCCTGCCATCGCATCTCTCCTGTTCTTGTTCCTGCCCTTGCTGTGTCTCAGTCTGTCCCTAGTTGTTACTCTCCTGGCCTGTTTGGTCCTGTTTGCTCTAAAGCTTTCAGTTCTCTACCCGTGTCTCATTTTTTTTTTTTAGAGTAGTACCCTAGTTTCCCTTTTTATCGTTTTTCGTTACGGTCCTGAGGAGAGGAGTTGGGTTCTTTCTCGGGACGTGCTGGACCGTTTGTGATCTATGATTTCCTCCGTTGCCGCCAGTGTTCCTCCTCGAGAGCGCCAGGAGGCGCTCGGTGAGTGGGGGGGTACTGTCATGTTTTGTCTTATTTTGTCTTGTCATTTTGCTTTTCCCTCTGTTCGTTTTCCCCCTGCTGGTCTTTTTAGGTTCGTTCCCCTCTTTCTCTCTTCCTCCCTCTCTCTCTTCTCTCTATCGCTCCGTTCCTGCTCCCAGCTGTTCCTATTCCCCTAATCAATCATTTAGTCTTCCCACACCTGTTCCCTATCTTTCCCCCTGATTAGAGTCCCTATTTCTCCCTTGTTTTCCGTTTCTGCCCTGTCGGATCCTTGTCTATTGTTCACCGTGCTGTGTCTGTGTATCGCCCTGTCGTGTCGTGTTTCCCTCAGATGCTGCGTGGTGAGCAGGTGTCTGAGTCTGCTACGTTCAAGTGCCTTCCCGAGGCAACCTGCAGTTCATGATCGAGTCTCCAGTCTGTTCTCGTCATTACGAGTGGAATTATGCTTTATGATTGTAGATTTACTTTAC
>NW_025760018.1:0-4004 GCF_021184085.1 Oncorhynchus gorbuscha | reverse complement strand
TTGGGCATCTCCGGCACGGCCCACGCTTGATTGCGTCCTACCTGACACGCTCCTACCAGGTGGCGTGGCGAGACCTGTCTCCTCACCACGCTCTCTACTGGTGTCCCCCAGGGCTCTCTGTTCTAGGCCCTCTCCTATTCTCGCTATACACCAAGTCACTTGGCTCTGTCATAACCTCACATGGTCTCTATCATTGCTATGCAGACGACACACAATTAATCTTCTCCTTTCCCCCTTCTGATGACCAGGTGGCGACCGCATCTCTGCATGTCTGGCAGACATATCAGTGTGGATGACGGATCACCACCTCATGCTGAACTTCGGCAAAGACGGAGCTGCTCTTCCTCCCGGGGGAAAGGACTGCCCGTTCCATGATCTCGCCATCACGGTTGACAACTCCATTGTGTCCTCCTCCCAGAGCGCTAAGAACCTTGGCGTGATCCTGGACAACAAACTGTCGTTCTCAACTAACATCAAGGTGGCCCGTTCCTGTAGGTTCATGCTCTACAACATCCGCAGAGTACGACCCTGCCTCACACAGGAAGCGGCGCAGGTCCTAATCCAGGCACTTGTCATCTCCCGTCTGGATTACTGCAACTAAGCTGTTGGCTGGGCTCCCTGCCTGTGCCATTAAACCCCTACAACTCATCCAGAACGCCGCAGCCCGACTAGTGTTCAACCTTCCCAAGTTCTCTCACGTCACCCCGCTCCTCCGCTCTCTCCACTGGCTTCCAGTTGAAGCTCGCATCCGCTACAAGACCATGGTGCTTGCCTACGGAGCTGTGAGGGAACGGCACCTCAGTACCTCAGGCTCTGATCAGGCCCTACACCCAAATAAGGGCACTGCGTTCATCCACCTCTGGCCTGCTCGCCTCCCTACCACTGAGGAAGTACAGTTCCCGCTCAGCTCAGTCAAAACTGTTCGCTGCTCTGGCTCCCCAATGGTGGAACAAACTCCCTCATGACGCCAGGACAGCGGAGTCAATCACCACCTTCCGGAGACACCTGAAACCCCACCTCTTTAAGGAATACCTAGGATAGGATAAAGTAATCCTTCTCACCCCCCTTAAAATATTTAGATGCACTATTGTAAAGTGGTTGTTCCACTGGATGTCATAAGGTGAATGCACCAATTTGTAAGTCGCTCTGGATAAGAGCGTCTGCTAAATGACTTAAATGTAAATGTAAATGTTATCAGCAATTTTAATGGTGGTGTTAGAATCGTGTTTGGCCATGCAGTCGTGGGTGAACAGGGAGAACAGGAGGGGACTAAGTACACACCCCTGATGGGCCCCAGTGTTGAGGATCATCTTGGCAGACATGTTGTTGTCTACCCTTACCACCTGAGGGCAGTCCGTCAGGAAGTCCAGGATCCAGTTGCAGAGGGAGATATTTAGTCCCAGGTTCCTTAGTTTTGTGATAAGCTTCGTGAGCACTATGGTGTTGAGCTCTAGCCATTAGCTCTAGCCATTGCCTGTAATCCATGGCTTCTGGTTGGGATATGTATGTACGGTCACTGTGGGGACGACATCGTCGATGCCCTTATTGATGAACCCGATGACTGAGGTGGTGTACAATTCAATGCCATTGGATGAATCCCGGAACATATTCCAGTCTGTGCTAGCAATACAGTCCTGTAGCGTAGCATCTGCATCACTGACCACTTCCGTATTGAGTGAGTCATTGGTACTTCCTGCTTTAGTTTTCGCTTGTTAGCAGGAATCAGGAGGATAGAATTATGGTCAGATTTGCCAAATGGAGCGCAGGGGAGAGCTTTATAGCTACGTATTCTCAAAGCAGCCTGATCTGCGTCCTCTTTTCCTCCATCTTTTCTTCATGCAAATTATCTGGAACTGTTCCTGGGAGAGCGGTATATATTTCTCGTCAGAACTGTTAAAAGAAAAAGCTTCTTCCAGTTTATGGTGAGTAATCCGATGTCCAGAAGTTATTGTAATTAAAATGTAAGTTACCTACAATGGATAAAAAAATAAAAAAATAGCACAATTGTTTATGGGCATGTAAAATGTTAGCCATCCTCTTTGGCATTGATTTCTATATATAATGAACAAAAGTTACAGTTCATATAAGGAAATCAGTCAATTCAAATATATTCTATAGGCCCTAATCTATGGATTTCACCTGGCTGTGTCACGATCCTCGTTGGAAGCATACTCGGACCAAAGCGCAGCGTGATCTGGGTTCCACATATTTTTTTGAAGTGAAACTTCGAACAAGACAAAATAAACAACGAACCGTGGTGTCAATGAAGTGCTCAAAGGCAACAACACAAAAACAAGATCCCACAAAACACAGTGTCATGCAGGTGAATGAGGACCCAAAAGCGACTTGGCGAAAACAGAGTATTTAATCCAGTAATAAACTTTACAAAACAAAAAGCATAATACTACTCGTAAAGACGAGAACAGACTGGAGACTTGATCGAGAACTGCAGGTTGCCTCGGAAGGCACTTGAACCTAGCAGACTCAGACACCTGCTCACCACGCAGCATCTGAGGGAAACACGACACGACAGGGCAAAACATAGACACAGCACGGTGAATTATAGATGAGGATCCGACAGGGCAGGTACGGAAAACAAGAAGAGAAATAGGGACTCTAATCAGGGAAAAGGATCGGGAACAGGTGTGGGAAGACTAAATGATGATTAGGGGAATAGGAACAGCTGGGAGCAGGAACGGAACGATAGAGAGAAGAGAGAGCGAGAGAGTGAGAGAGGGAGGGGGAGAGAGAGGGATAGAAAGAGGGAAAGAACCTAATAAGACCAGCAGAGGGAAACGAATAGAATGGGAAGCACAGGGACAAGACATGATAATTAATGACAAAACATGACACACAGGGGGTAAATGGCTGCCTAAATATGATCCCCAATCAGAGACAACGATAAACAGCTGCCTCTGACTGGGAACCATACCAGGCCAACATAGAAAAAAAAAACAACCTAGATTACCCACCCTAGTCACACCCCAACCTAACCAAAATCGAGAATAAAAAGGCTCTCTATGGTCAGGGCGTGACAGGCTGGGAATACAGATATGCATCATTAACATAAACTAATGAAAATAATGTTGTGTTCTTTGAAATAATGATTTGTTGTATTCTGATGTTACCCAAGACCTTCATTTTCCCAGCCGCGGATATGGCTGGGACAATGCTGGGGGGAAAAGGGCCCAAAAATTAAACAGAAAATGACTTCATCAAACAATACAGTTTCACGATGCATCAGTGACATGGCAGTAGATGTTTTGAAACAATAACTGCTTTGCATACAAGCCAGTGAATTCTATGCATTACAGCTTGATAAGTCAACAAAGGTGGTGGGCCTGGCATAGCCCGTTACGTTTATGGGGGGAAATTTAAGGAATACATCCTCTTCTGGAAATCAGGACAACAGGAGAGGATATTTTAAATTACTAGTGTCACATCCTGACCTTAGTTCCTTTTATGTCTCTATTTTAGTTTGGTCAGGGCGGGCATTCTATGTGTTCTATGTTTTTGTATTTCTGTGTTTGTTTGGTATGGTTCCCAATCAGAGGCAGCTGTTTATCGTTATCTCTGATTGAGAACCATACTTAGGCAGCCTGTTTTACCACTATGATTGGTGGGTAGTTGTTTCTGTTTCTGCACCTGACAGGACTGTTTTCGTTTCGTTTATTCTCTTTGTTATTTTGTTTAGTGTTCTGTTCCAATAAATAACATGAACACTTACCACGCTGCACATTGTCACTGTCATTGTATTTTTGTGTTTTGGTATATGTTTGGGTAGGCCAGGGTATGGGTTTATATGTTGTGTTTCGTATTGGGGTTTGTATTAATTGGGATTTTGTATGATTAGGGGTGTGTCTAGTTAGGCTTGGCTGCCTTAGGCGATTCTCAATTGGAGTCAGGTGATTCTCGTTGTCTCGGGATTGGGAACTGTATTTAGAGTAGCCTGAGTTCGCGTTGTATTTTGTGGATGTTTGTTCCTGTCTCTGTGTAGTAGTCAC
>NW_025760017.1:0-4004 GCF_021184085.1 Oncorhynchus gorbuscha | reverse complement strand
CCGTATCCGTTGAAAACCCGTCAGTGAACCGTCCTCAAACACAATGAACATGTGGACATTAACTTGTTGAATATAGGGGTCATTTAAAAAAAGAAATTGTAAAAAACGTTCAAAAGTAAACGGGCTATTTTTCAGGACCAGAAAATATAATATGCATATAATTGACAGTTTAGGACAGAAAACTAAAGTTTCCAAGACTGTAAAGCTATTGTCTGTGAGTATAACAGAACTGATATTGCAGGCAAAAGAATGAGAAAAATCCAATCAGGAACGCAGTGGCTTCTAAATAAGAGTCCCTTCCTATGCTTCTCTATTGAGCAGTGAATGGGATATCAACGAGATTCCTTTTATATGGCTTCCTTAATGTGTCTAGTGTCACAAGACATAGTTTTAGGCTTTTATTTGTAAAAAATTATCCTGAGAGACACTGCGTCGGTGTCCACCTGATGGCGCTTTTGTCTTTTGCGCGAGAAATACACGAGGTAGCCATTTTTCCACCTGGTCTTACTGAAAAAAGCTCTGTCCCGGTTGAATATTATCAAATAGATTTGAAAAACACCTTGAGGATTGATTATAAACAACGTTTGCCATGTTTGTCGAGATTATGGAGCGAATTTGGAATATTTTTCGGCGTTGTGACCTCAATTTCCGGTCTTTTTCTCAGCCTAACCGTGAAGAACTAACGGAGCTATTTTTGGCTACAAAAATAATTTCTGGAAAAAAGGAACATTTGCCATCTAACTGGGAGTCTCGTGAGTGAAAACATCCGAAGCTCAAAGGTAAACGATTTCATTTGATTGCTTTTCTGATTTTCGTGACCAGATAGCCTCGCATAGCATTATGCCTAGCTAGCAGCAGGCTGTCTATAAACTTACAAATGTTTGTCTCGCTTTGGCTGTAAAGCATATTTTCCAAATCCGAGATGACAGAGTGATTAACAACAGTCTAAGCTGTGTTTGAATATATTGCACTTGTGATTTCATGAATACTTTCTAGTAAGATTTGTCCATTGCATTATGCTACTTAGTGTCCGTTGATGACAATTCTCCCGGATTCGGAATGGGTAGTTACAAGAGCCTTCACATAAAGATACCAGATATGCCTAGAGGTATTGTTGACTTAAATCAGAACATATATCATAGTGTCACAGTACGTGCTGTTGACAGCCTACCCCGAAATCAAACAGGAACATGGATTGTGACATCTGTTGTGAATTTTTACAATTGTATAACTGCCTTCATTTTACTGGACCCCATGAAGATTAGGTGCTGCAGCTAAAGGGGATCCACAATAAATACATATACAAACCCAATGCACCATGATAATACATGCATCAACTTGTTTTGACATATCACATGGGATATGGGATCCATATCACATGGGATCGTGTGTGAGGTGCCAAGTCCTGTGTAGCTCAGTTGGTAGAGCATGGCGCTTGTAACGCCAGGGGAGTGGGTTCGATCCCCGGGACCACCCATACGTAGAATGTATGCACACATGACTGTAAGTCGCTTTGGATAAAATCGTCTGCTAAATGGCATATATTATTATTATATATATATTATATGACAGTTCCTGATTCTGAGATACTGTAAATCAACAGACCTTGAGAGGAGATAAAACATCTGATCTATTTCACAGGTCTAACGGATTTCCTCCTCTTCATCTGAAGTGTTGCACAGATCGGACCAAAACGCAGCGTGGTAAGTGTCCATGTTTTAATAGAATAAACTGAACATGACACAATACAAAATAACAAAGTGAATATAAACGAAACAGTCCTGTGTGGCACAAACACTGACACAGGGAACAATCACCCACAACCCACAATGACAACACAGGCTACCTAAATATGGTTCCCAATCAGAGACAATGACCCCCCCCTCTGCCAGAGCTGGCTGACGGCGCAGGACAGACGGGAGACTCTGGCAGCTCCGGACAGACGGGAGACTCTGGCAGCTCCGGACAGACGGGAGACTCTGCAGCTCCGGACAGACGGGAGACTCTGGCAGCTCAGAACAGACAGGGGAGACTCTGGCAGCTCAGGACAGACGGAGACTCTGGCAGCTCAGGACAGACGGGAGACTCTGGCAGCTCAGGACAGACGGGAGACTCTGGCAGCTCAGGACAGACTCTGGGCTCAGGACAGACTGGGAGACTCTGCAGCTCAGGACAGACGGGAGACTCTGGCAGCTCAGGACAGACGGGAGACTCTGGCAGCTCAGGACAGACGGGAGACTCTGGCAGCTCAGGACAGACGGGAGACTCTGGCAGCTCAGGACAAGACGGAGACTCTGGCAGCTCAGGACAGACGGGAGACTCTGGCAGCTCAGGACAGACGGAGACTCTGGCAGCTCAGGACAGACGGGAGACTCTGGCAGCTCAGGACAGACGGGAGACTCTGGCAGCTCAGGACAGACGGGAGACTCTGGCAGCTCAGGACAGACGGGAGACTCTGGCAGCTCAGGACAGACGGGGAGACTCTGGCAGCTCAGGACAGACGGGAGACTCTGGCAGCTCAGGACAGACGGGAGACTCTGGCAGCTCAGGACAGACGGGAGACTCTGGCAGCTCAGGACAGACGGGAGACTCTGGCAGCTCAGGACAGGCGGGAGACTCTGGCAGCTCAGGACAGACGGGAGACTCTGGCAGCTCAGGACAGGCGGGAGACTCTGGCAGCTCAGGACAGACGGGAGACTCTGGCAGCTCAGGACAGACGGGAGACTCTGGCAGCTCAGGACAGACGGGAGACTCTGCCCCGAGAGGCAGCCCCATCATTCTTCAAATACTGTAGTTCAAACATTCTTCATAGATAACGAGCAGAGTCAACAAAATAATGTGGTTACAGAGGGTGCAACAGGTCAGCACCTCCGGAGTAATTATCAGTTGGCTTTTCATAGCCGAACATTCAGAGGTCGAGACAACAGGTGTGGTAGAGAGAGAGAGGGAGAGAAAGAGAGAGAGAAAGAAAGAGAGGTGGGGAGAGGGAGCGAGAGATCGAAACAGTAGGTCCATGACAAGGTATCACGTCTGGAGAACATACATGCCTCTTCATGTGATACATGATGTTTGGCTGTGCTAAGTGTTATCTTATGGGTTTGGTGATTGTTCTGTGTGAAGCCGTATTCTGCATTGCATCATGCAATGTGATGTGAAATCCTTGGGCCTATGGCTTTTGAAGATACTCCACTGCACTGCTGCTGTGAGCAGGAGTGGGAGAGAAGTCATGCTTTTATTATACTCTTGTTCTGTCACTTATTCTCCTGCCTCTCCATCTCAAAGGCTGCCAAATATTTTGAAGAGTGGTTAAAGAGGTGTCTGTGTGTACACACACTCAGACTCCAACTCTATGTATAGGTTTGTCTTATTCCAGAATACATCCATAATTGTGATCAACACAGTATGGTTCTAGGTTTTCCACTCTGTGATTAAAAGTAGTTCTCAGAGTAGAGCTATTTTGAATTGACCAAAGCACTTCTCCCCCGATTGCTCAGTTTGGCCTGGCGGCCAGCTCTAGGAAGAGTCTTGGTGGTTCCAAACTTCTTCCGTTTAAGAATGATGGAGGCCACTGTGTCCTTGGGGACCTTCAATATTGCAGAAATGTTTTCGTAACCTTCCCCAGATCTGTGTCTTGACACAATCATGTCTCTGAGCTCTATGGACAATTCCTTCAACTTCATGGCTTGGTTTTTGCTCTGACATACAATGTCAACTGTTGGACCTTATATTTTAAACATACAGAAAATATATAGAAAACATCTAGCTGCAGATAGCTAATTCTCCTCTATGTGTTTTCCCCTTGCTGCTAATAAGCTCTTACCAATTCAACTAAATTAATAGACAACATCTGGTTATCTGACAGTCTATGCAGCAACTATTGTATTAGAGTCAAGCTGTGGTTATTATTATTTTTTTCCTAAACAAGTCAGTTCAGAACAAATTCTTATTTACAATGACAGCTTAGGAACAGTGGGTTAACTACCTTGTTCATGGGCAGAATGACA
>NW_025760016.1:0-4006 GCF_021184085.1 Oncorhynchus gorbuscha | reverse complement strand
TTTAATGACTCCAGCCTAAGTGGATGGAAACTTACGACTTCAAACTATATGTACCATTTCAAACTGGGAAACGAATTGCACTGTAGTACCCTTCCCTGGTGGTCTAGTGGTTAGATTCGATGCCTCACCGCCGCGCCCGTCTTACCCGGTCAGGGAACTACTCTTTTGCTACATGTTTACTGTGTGCAACCTGTCACAATGAATATAGAAGGTTATCGCACATATGTACCAGCTCACACTTGGAACCGATTTGCACTGTCGTACCCTTCCTGGTGGTCTAGTGCTTAGGATTCGGCGCTCTCACGCCGCGCCCGGTTGCGATTCCCGGTCAGGGAACTAATCTTTTGCTACATGTTTACTTGTGCAACCTGTCACAATGAATATAGAAGGTTATCGCACATATGTACCAGCTCACACTGGGAACCGATTTGCACTGTAGTACCCTTCCCTGGTGGTCTAGTGGTTAGGATTCGGTGCTCTCACCGCCGCGCCCGGGTTCGATTCCCGGTCAGGGAACTACTCTTTTGCTACATGTTTACTTGTACAACCTGTCACAATGAATATAGAAGGTTATCGCACATATGTACCAGCTCACACTGGGAACCGATTTGCACTGTCGTACCCTTCCCTGGTGGTCTAGTGGTTAGGATTCTGGCGCTCTCACCGCCGCTGCCCGGGTTCTGATTCCCGGTCAGGGAACTACTCTTTTGCTACATGTTTACTTGTACAACCTGTCACAATGAATATAGAAGGTTATTGCACATATGTAGCAGCTCACACTGAGAACCGATTTGCACTGTAGTACCCTTCCCTGGTGGTCTAGTGGTTAGGATTCGGTGCTCTCACCGCCGCCCGGGTTCGATTCCCGGTCAGGGAAATAGTCTATTCTCCTTGTTTACTTGTGCAACCTGTTACTATGAATTTAGTAGGTTGTCGCACATATGTACCACTTCAAATTGCAAACCGATTTGCCCTGCAGTGTCCTTCCCAGGTGTTCTAGTGGTGCACCAGACCCTCCTGCAGCAAAGCACCCCCACAACATGATGGTGTTCTTCGGCTTGAAAGCCTCCCCTTTTCCCTCCAAACATAACAATGGTCATTATGGCCAAACAGTTCGATTTTTGTTTCATCAGACCAGAGGACATTTCTCCAATAACTAGGATCTTTGTCCCCAAACTGTAGTATGGCTTTTTTATGGCGGTTTTGGAGCAGTAGCTTCTTCCTTGCTGAGCGGCCTCTCGGGGTATGTCGATATAGGACTCGTTTGCCTGTGGATATAGACCATTTTGTACCTGTTTCCTCCAGCATCTTCACAAGGTCCTTTGCTGTTGTTAAGGGATGGATTTGCACTTTTCGACTCAAAGTACGTTCATCTCTAGGAGAGAGAACGCGTCTCCTTCCTGAGCGGTATGACGCCTGCGTGGTCCCATGGTGTTTATACTTGCGTACTATTGTTTCTACAGATGAGCGAGGTACCTTCAGGCGTTTGGAAATTGCTCCCAAGGAGGAACCAGACTTGTGGAGGTCTACATTTTTTCTGAGGTCTTGCCTGATTTTCTTTGCTTTTCAAAAGGAGTTAAGCAAAGAGACACTGAGTTTGAAGGTAGGCCTTGAAATACATCTACAGGTACACCTCCAATTGACTCAAAGGATGTCAATTAGCCTATCAGAAGCTTCTAAAGCCATGACATCATTTTCGGGAATTTTACAAACTGTTTAAAGGCACAGCCAACTCATTGTATGTAAACTTCTGGCCCACTGAATTTGTGATACAGTGAATTATAAGTGAAATAATCCCAATGTAAACAATTGTTGGAAAAATGACTTGTGTCATGCACAAAGTAGATGTCCTAACCGTCTGCCAAAACGATCGTTTGTTAGCAAGAAATGTGGGGAGGGGTTGATAAACAGGTTTTAATGACTCCAGCCTAAGTGGATGGAAACTTACGACTTCAACTATATGTACCATTTCAAACTGGGAAACGAATTGCACTGAAGTACCCTTCCCTGGTGGTCTAGTGGTTAGGATTCGGCGCTCTCACTGCCGCGGCCCGGGTTCGACTCCTGATTTCCACTGTAGTACCCTTCCCTGGTGGTTCTACTCCCAGTTCGACTCCTGATTTCCACTGTAGTACCCTTCCCTGGTGGTTCTACTCCCAGTTTGACTCCCGATTTGCACTGTAGTACCCTTCCCTAGTGGTCTACTACTGTTTTGCTACATGTTTACTTGTACAACCTGTCACAATGAATATAGAAGGTTATCGCACATATGTACCAGCTCACACTGGGAACCGATTTGCACTGTAGTACCCTTCCCTGGTGGTCTAGTGGTTAGGATTCGGCGCTCTCACCGCCGTGGCCCGGGTTCGATTCCCGGTCAGGGAAATAGTCTATTCTCCTTGTTTACTTGTGCAACCTGTCACTATGAATTTAGTAGGTTGTCGCACATATTTTTTTCTTTTGGAAAAGTTTTATTTTCACAATTGCTTTAAAAAAAACAGCTCATACATTCATTTAATCATTTATACACATAAAAACGGCAACAAGGCATAAAACACAGCATTTGAATTTACATTTAAATTTGTTAAAAGTACGTGTTGTTAAAACCAATGACAACAACTATGAATAAAAGTACTTTCTTTGTAAAAAGAAATCTGTAAAAGCCATTTAAAATGTGTACGAAATGATTCAACAAAGATAAAACATTTTTAAGACGTTAGAAACATGTTAAAAAGTCACTTTGTTAAAAGGCTGTCTTCAATCGCTTGTACAGGAGCGGGGTGAGTCCTTATCAAACTCGCCTCATCCTGCTCTCCCGAATAGACCATCGTCCCGTCCTTTGGGGCCCAGAGGAGATCCCTCCCCTAGGCGCATCGCCCTAGGCGCCGCAGCGCTGTCAGGCCGTGGCCGCCGGGACCTAGGGTGTTGTGGGGGACCCTTCGCCTGGGGTCGAGGCCCCCTTCCGTTCGTACTCACCCCAGGGCTTCCGTGGCTACCATGGCCACTGCCTGGGGGTGGTCTCTACGCTTTTGCTACCAGCAGGTTACGGGAGGACCACAGTGCTTCCTTCAGACACGTGAGGGTGGGCCAGAACTTGGTGAAGGCCTTCGGTGGAATGGGCCTTCGGCCCACCCCGTACAGCACGAGCTGAGGTGTTAGGTCCTCCCCTGCTGGCAGACACGAGGTGATCAGGGGGCCTGCTTCCTTCCACAGGTCCCTGGCGGCTCTGCACTCCCAGAGCATGTGCCTCACCGACTCTTCTTGGCTGCAGCCCGGTCGGGGGCACGCGGATGTCCTCGCCATGCCCCGTGAGTGCATAACGGCCCTGACCGGGAGGATATCGTGGGCGACCATCCAGGACAGGTCCCGATGCCGATTCAGGAGAGCAGGATGGGCCACGTTGCGCCAGACCGTTGTGGGCTCGCCTATAGCGAGCCCGCGCACTGGACATACTGGTTCCCGCTCCTGCACAAGAGAGAGAAGAGAGCGGTGTTTAGTTAAAACCGTGACTGCTTCCTTTTCCAGTTTAAAATGTCTTAAAAATTTCTGGAGCTGGAAGTAGTGGGTGGGGAGCAGGAAAGAGACTGGGGCTCGCAGGTCGACTGGGATCAGCCTCAGTGTCCTGAGGTAAGATCCCAGCCAGAACCGTGCGAGGGCCTGTGTCTTGTTATTGACCGGGGAGGTGGCAAGAGTCAGATGTAATGCTGTGTAGCGGCTGCCCAGGAACAAGTAGAGGTCAGGCAAGCCTTTCCCCCCCTTGGACCTGGGCCTCTTGACCACCTCCCTCCTCAGCCTCTCCCACTTGCTTCCCCACAGAAAGTAGAAGAGCATCCGCTCCAGGGCTAAAATACTCCTTCGGGGGGGATAAAAACAGAACTGATTAGTAAAAGCACAGGTAAAATCACAGCTTTGATGATTAAAACCTTGCCCTCAAAAGTCAACTGTCGTAGTCCCCAAAAACCCAGTCTCTGTCTTACTGTCCCGAGGATCCCACTCCAGTTCCCAC
>NW_025760015.1:0-4009 GCF_021184085.1 Oncorhynchus gorbuscha | reverse complement strand
TAAATTGACTTTACCACAGGTGGACTGTAATCAAGTTGTAGAAACATCTCAAGGATGATCAATGGAAACAGGATGCACCTGAGAGTCTCACAGCAAAGGATCTGAATACTTATATAAATATGACAGTTATTATGATGAGGTATGACAGTTATTATGATGAGGTATGACAGTTATTATGATGAGGTATAATAGTTATTATGATGAGGTATGACAGTTATTGTGATGAGGTATGACAGTTATTATGATGAGGTATAATAGTTATTATGATGAGGTATGACAGTTATTGTGATGAGGTATGACAGTTAGGTATGACAGTTATTATGATGAGGTATGACAGTTAGGTATGACAGTTATTATGATGAGGTATGACAGTTATTATGATGAGGTATGACAGTTATTATGATGAGGTATGCCAGTTATTATGATGAGGTATGCCAGTTATTATGATGAGGTATGACAGTTATTATGATGAGGTATAATAGTTATTATGATGAGGTATGCCAGTTATTATGATGAGGTATGACAGTTATTATGATGAGGTATGACAGTTATTATGATGAGGTATGACAGTTATTGTGATGAGGTATGAGTTATTATGATGGTATGACAGTTATTATGATAAGGTATGACAGTTATTGTGATGAGGTATGACAATTATTGTGATGAGGTATGCCAGTTATTATGATGAGGTATGCCAGTTATTATGATGAGGTATGACAGTTATTATGATGAGGTATGACAGTTATTGTGATGAGGTATGACAGTTATTATGATGAGGTATGACAGTTATTATGATGAGCTATGACAGTTATTGTGATGAGGTATGACAGTTATTATGATGAATACTTATGTAAATAAGGTATTTCTGTTTTTTCAACAACAACCAAATATTCTAAAAGCCTGTTTTCACTGTGTGGGTACTGTGTGTAGGTTTAAAATTAATCCATTTTGGAATGAGACTGTAATGTAACATTGTGTTGCTGAGGGATTGTTTTTAAATGTAATCTGTAATGTAACAAAGTGTGGAAAAAGTCAATGGGTCCGAATACTTTCTGAATGCAGTCAATATATACTACACTGCAATATATACTCCAGAATATATACTCAATATATACTACACTGCAATATATACTCCAGAATATATACTCAATATATACTACACTGCAATATATACTCCAGAATATATACTCAATATATACTACACTGCAATATATACTCCAGAATATATACTCAATATATACTACACTGCAATATATACTCCAGAATATATACTCAATATATACTCAATTACAATATATATACTCCTGATATATATTCACTATATACTCAATTACAATATATACTCCTGAATATATATATCAATATATACTCAATTACAATATATATACTCCAGAATATATATTCAATATATACTCAATTGCAATATATACTCCTGGATATATACTCAATATATACTACACTACAATATATACTCCTGGATATATACCCTCAGAATATACTCCTGGATATATAGTCAATATATACTACACTGCAATATATACTCCTGGACATATACTCAATATATACTACACTGCAATATATATATATAGTCAATATATACTCAGAATATATAATATATATTCAATATATACTATACTGCAATATATACTCCAGAATATATAGTTCAATATATACTCTGACACTGCAATATATACTCCTGAATATATACTCAATATATACTACACTGCAATATATACTCCTGAATATATACTCAATATATACTACACTGCAATATATACTCCTGAATATATAGTCAATATATACTACACTGCAATATATACTCCTGAATATATATTCACTATATACTCAATTACAATATATACTCCTGGATATATATTCACTATATACTCAATTACAATATATACTCCTGAATATATATTCACTATATACTCAATTACAATATATACTCCTGGATATATATTCACTATATACTCAATTACAATATATACTCCTGGATATATATTCACTATATACTCAATTACAATATATACTCCTGGATATATATTCACTATATACTCAATTACAATATATACTCCTGGATATATATTCACTATATACTCAATTACAATATATACTCCTGGATATATATATTCACTATATACTCAATTACAATATATACTCCTGGATATATATTCACTATATACTCAATTACAATATATACTCCTGGATATATATTCACTATATACTCAATTACAATATATACTCCTGAATATATATTCACTATATACTCAATTACAATATATACTCCTGATATATATTCACTATATACTATACTCCTGGATTACAATATATACAATATATACCCTGAATATATATTCACTATATACTCAATTACAATATATACTCCTGGATATATATTCACTATATACTCAATTACAATATATACTCCTGAATATATATTCACTATATACTCAATTACAATATATACTCCTGGATATATATTCACTATATACTCAATTACAATATATACTCCTGGATATATATATTCACTATATACTCAATTACAATATATACAATATATACTCCTGGATATATATTCACTATATACTCAATTACAATATATACTCCTGGATATATATTCACTATATACTCAATTACAATATATACTCCTGGATATATATTCACTATATACTCAATTACAATATATACTCCTGGATATATATATCACTATATACTCAATTACAATATATACTCCTGGATATATATTCACTATATACTCAATTACAATATATACTCCTGGATATATATATATACTATATACAATATATACTCCTGGAATATATATTCAATATATACTCAATATATACTGGATATATATTCACTATATACTCAATTACAATATATACTCCTGGATATATATTCACTATATACTCAATTACAATATATACTCCTGGATATATATTCACTATATACTCAATTACAATATATACTCCTGGATATATATATATACACAATATATACTCAATTACAATATATACAATATATACTCCTGGATATATATTCACTATATACTCAATTACAATATATACTCCTGGATATATATTCACTATATACTCAATTACAATATATACTCCTGGATATATATTCACTATATACTCAATTACAATATATACTCCTGGATATATATTCACTATATACTCAATTACAATATATACTCCTGGATATATATTCACTATATACTCAATTACAATATATACTCCTGGATATATATTCACTATATACTCAATTACAATATATACTCCTGGATATATAGTCAATATATACTCAATTACAATATATACTCCTGGATATATAGTCAATATATACTCAATTACAATATATACTCCTGGATATATATTCACTATATACTCAATTACAATATATACTCCTGGATATATATTCACTATATACTCAATTACAATATATACTCCTGGATATATATTCACTATATACTCAATTACAATATATACTCCTGAATATATATTCACTATATACTCAATTACAATATATACTCCTGGATATATATTCACTATATACTCAATTACAATATATACTCCTGGATATATATTCACTATATACTCAATTACAATATATACTCCTGGATATATATATTCACTATATACTCAATTACAATATATACTCCTGGATATATATTCACTATATACTCAATTACAATATATACTCCTGGATATATATTCACTATATACTCAATTACAATATATACTCCTGGATATATATTCACTATATACTCAATTACAATATATATACTCCTGGATATATATTCACTATATACTCAATTACAATATATACTCCTGGATATATATTCACTATATACTCAATTACAATATATACTCCTGGATATATATTCACTATATACTCAATTACAATATATACTCCTGGATATATATTCACTATATACTCAATTACAATATACTCCTGGATATATATTCACTATATACTCAATTACAATATATACTCCTGGATATATATT
>NW_025760014.1:0-4010 GCF_021184085.1 Oncorhynchus gorbuscha | reverse complement strand
CTGAGCTGATAACTAGCTGATAACTAGCTGCTTTCAGTTACTGATAACTAGCTGCTTTCAGTTACTGATAACTAGCTGCTTTCAGTTACTGATAACTAGCTGCTTTCAGTTACTGATAACTAGCTGCTTTCAGTTACTGATAACTAGCTGCTTTCAGTTACTGATAACTAGCTGCTTTCAGTTACTGATAACTAGCTGCTTTCAGTTGCTGATAACTAGCTGATTAACTAGCTGCTTTCAGTTGCTGATAACTAGCTGCTTTCAGTTACTGATAACTAGCTGCTTTCAGTTGCTGATAACTAGCTGATAACTAGCTGCTTTCAGTTGCTGATAACTAGCTGATAACTAGCTGCTTTCAGTTGCTGATAACTAGCTGATAACTAGCTGCTTTCAGTTGCTGATAACTAGCTGATAACTAGCTGCTTTCAGTTGCTGATAACTAGCTGAAAACTAGCTGCTTTCAGTTGCTGATAACTAGCTGCTTTCAGTTGCTGATAACTAGCTGCTTTCAGTTGCTGATAACTAGCTGCTTTCAGTTGCTGATAACTAGCTGATAACTAGCTGCTTTCAGTTGCTGATAACTAGCTGATAACTAGCTGCTTTCAGTTGCTGATAACTAGCTGCTTTCAGTTGCTGATAACTAGCTGATAACTAGCTGCTTTCAGTTGCAGATAACTAGCTGCTTTCAGTTGCTGATAACTAGCTGATAACTAGCTGCTTTCAGTTGCTGATAACTAGCTGATAACTAGCTGCTTTCAGTTGCTGATAACTAGTTGATAACTAGCTGCTTTCAGTTGCTGATAACTAGCTGATAACTAGCTGCTTTCAGTTGCTGATAACTAGCTGATAACTAGCTGCT
This sequence comes from Oncorhynchus gorbuscha, assembly GCF_021184085.1. Taxonomy (NCBI): domain Eukaryota; kingdom Metazoa; phylum Chordata; class Actinopteri; order Salmoniformes; family Salmonidae; genus Oncorhynchus; species Oncorhynchus gorbuscha. The sequence continues at coordinate 3,151 of NW_025760014.1, read as the reverse complement.
TTCAGTTGCTGATAACTAGCTGCTTTCAGTTGCTGATAACTAGCTGATAACTAGCTGCTTTCAGTTGCTGATAACTAGCTGATAACTAGCTGCTTTCAGTTGCTGATAACTAGCTGCTTTCAGTTGCTGATAACTAGCTGATAACTAGCTGCTTTCAGTTGCAGATAACTAGCTGCTTTCAGTTGCTGATAACTAGCTGATAACTAGCTGCTTTCAGTTGCTGATAACTAGCTGATAACTAGCTGCTTTCAGTTGCTGATAACTAGCTGATAACTAGCTGCTTTCAGTTGCTGATAACTAGCTGCTTTCAGTTGCTGATAACTAGCTGCTTTCAGTTGCTGATAACTAGCTGCTAACTAGCTGCTTTCAGTTGCTGATAACTAGCTGCTTTCAGTTGCTGATAACTAGCTGCTTTCAGTTGCTGCTAACTAGCTGCTTTCAGTTGCTGATAACTAGCTGCTTTCAGTTGCTGATAACTAGCTGCTTTCAGTTGCAGATAACTAGCTGCTTTCAGTTGCTGATAACTAGCTGCTTTCAGTTGCTGATAACTAGCTGCTTTCAGTTGCTGATAACTAGCTGCTTTCAGTTGCTGATAACTAGCTGATAACTAGCTGCTTTCAGTTGCTGATAACTAGCTGCTTTCAGTTGCTGATAACTAGCTGCTTTCAGTTGCAGATAACTAGCTGCTTTCAGTTGCTGATAACTAGCTGATAACTAGCTGCTTTCAGTTGCAGATAACTAGCTGCTTTCAGTTGCTGATAACTAGCTGCTTTCAGTTGCTGATAACTAGCTGCTAACTAGCTGCTTTCAGTTGCTGCTAACTAGCTGCTTTCAGTTGCTGATAACTAGCTGCTTTCAGTTGCTGATAACTAGCTGATAACTAGCTGCTTTCAGTTGCCGATAACTAGCTGCTTTCAGTTGCAGATAACTAGCTGATAACTAGCTGCTTTCAGTTGCTGGTAACTAGCTGATAACTAGCTGCTTTCAGTTGCTGATAACTAGCTGATAACTAGTTCCTTTCAGTTGCTGATAACTAGCTGATAACTAGCTGCTTTCAGTTGCTGATAACTAGCTGCTTTCAGTAGCTGATAACTAGCTGCTTTCAGTTGCTGATAACTAGCTGATAACTAGCTGCTTTCAGTTGCTGATAACTAGCTGCTTTCAGTTGCTGATAACTAGCTGATAACTAGCTGCTTTCAGTTGCTGATAACTAGCTGCTTTCAGTTGCTGATAACTAGCTGATAACTAGCTGCTTTCACTTGCCGATAACTAGCTGCTTTCAGTTGCTGATAACTAGCTGATAACTAGCTGCTTTCACTTGCCGATAACTAGCTGCTTTCAGTTGCAGATAACTAGCTGATAACTAGCTGCTTTCAGTTGCTGGTAACTAGCTGATAACTAGTTCCTTTCAGTTGCTGATAACTAGCTGCTTTCAGTTGCTGATAACTAGCTGCTTTGTTGCTGATAACTAGCTGATAACTAGCTGCTTTCAGTTGCTGATAACTAGCTGCTTTCAGTTGCTGATAACTAGCTGATAACTAGCTGCTTTCAGTTGCTGATAACTAGCTGATAACTAGTTCCTTTCAGTTGCTGATAACTAGCTGCTTTCAGTTGCTGATAACTAGCTGCTTTCAGTTGCTGATAACTAGCTGATAACTAGCTGCTTTCAGTTGCTGATAACTAGCTGCTTTCAGTTGCTGATAACTAGCTGATAACTAGCTGCTTTCAGTTGCTGATAACTAGCTGATAACTAGCTGCTTTCAGTTGCTGATAACTAGCTGCTTTCAGTTGCTGATAACTAGCTGATAACTAGCTGCTTTCACTTGCCGATAACTAGCTGCTTTCAGTTGCTGATAACTAGCTGATAACTAGCTGCTTTCACTTGCCGATAACTAGCTGCTTTCAGTTGCAGATAACTAGCTGATAACTAGCTGCTTTCAGTTGCTGGTAACTAGCTGATAACTAGCTGCTTTCAGTTGCTGATAACTAGCTGATAACTAGTTCCTTTCAGTTGCTGATAACTAGCTGATAACTAGCTGCTTTCAGTTGCTGATAACTAGCTGCTTTCAGTAGCTGATAACTAGCTGCTTTCAGTTGCTGATAACTAGCTGATAACTAGCTGCTTTCAGTTGCTGATAACTAGCTGCTTTCAGTTGCTGATAACTAGCTGATAACTAGCTGCTTTCAGTTGCTGATAACTAGCTGCTTTCAGTTGCTGATAACTAGCTGATAACTAGCTGCTTTCACTTGCCGATAACTAGCTGCTTTCAGTTGCTGATAACTAGCTGATAACTAGCTGCTTTCAGTTGCTGATAACTAGCTGCTTTCAGTTGCAGATAACTAGCTGATAACTAGCTGCTTTCAGTTGCAGATAACTAGCTGCTTTCAGTTGCTGATAACTAGCTGATAACTAGCTGCTTTCACTTGCCGATAACTAGCTGCTTTCAGTTGCTGATAACTAGCTGATAACTAGCTGCTTTCACTTGCCGATAACTAGCTGCTTTCAGTTGCAGATAACTAGCTGATAACTAGCTGCTTTCAGTTGCTGGTAACTAGCTGATAACTAGTTCCTTTCAGTTGCTGATAACTAGCTGCTTTCAGTTGCTGATAACTAGCTGCTTTCAGTTGCTGATAACTAGCTGATAACTAGCTGCTTTCAGTTGCTGATAACTAGCTGCTTTCAGTTGCTGATAACTAGCTATAATATATATATAGCTGCTTTCAGTTGCTGATAACTAGCTGATAACTAGTTCCTTTCAGTTGCTGATAACTAGCTGCTTTCAGTTGCTGATAACTAGCTGCTTTCAGTTGCTGATAACTAGCTGATAACTAGCTGCTTTCAGTTGCTGATAACTAGCTGCTTTCAGTTGCTGATAACTAGCTGATAACTAGCTGCTTTCAGTTGCTGATAACTAGCTGATAACTAGCTGCTTTCAGTTGCTGATAACTAGCTGCTTTCAGTTGCTGATAACTAGCTGATAACTAGCTGCTTTCACTTGCCGATAACTAGCTGCTTTCAGTTGCTGATAACTAGCTGATAACTAGCTGCTTTCAGTTGCCGATAACTAGCTGCTTTCAGTTGCAGATAACTAGCTGATAACTAGCTGCTTTCAGTTGCAGATAACTAGCTGATAACTAGCTGCTTTCAGTT
>NW_025760013.1:0-4013 GCF_021184085.1 Oncorhynchus gorbuscha | reverse complement strand
ATGGCCAAACAGTTCTATTTTTGTTTCATTAGAACAGTTCCCTTGTGCAGTTGCAAACCGTAGTCTGGCTTTTTCATGGTGGTTCTGGAGCAGTGGTTTCTTCCTTACTGAGCGGCCTTTCAGGTTATGTCGATATAGGACAAATCTATAGTTTGTTAACCTAACTGTTTGTAAACTTCTGACTTCAACTTTACATATGATATTTGATATATATTTAACTAGGTAAGTCAGATTAAGAACCAATGAGTATTTACAATAACGGCCTACCCCGGCCAAACCTGGACCTATTGTGCACTGCCCTATGGGACTCCCAATCACGGCCTGTTGTAATACAGCCTGAAATTGAACCAGGGTCTGTAGTTACTCCTCTAGCACTGAGATGCAGTGCCGTAGACTGCTGCACCACTCGGGTGCTCCCTACAGGGAGGAGGTGAGCTTCAGAGCTTCAAGTTCCTCAGCATACACATCACTGACAATCCCTGCTATCATCCTCGCCTTCTGGATGATAGCAGGGTGAACATGCCGTGGCTCGGGTGGTTAATGTCCTTGATGATCTTTTGGCCTTCCTGTGACATCAGGTGATGTAGGTGTCCTGGAGGGCATGCACTGTGCCCCCGGTGATGCGTTCCACCCTCTGGAAATCAGTAAAACAGTATGCAAACTTTATTCAAGTGACCAGTGATTCCATGTGTCGTGACGTTGTATTAGTTAATGTGACGACTGTTGCTCATCGAATGATTAAACGTTTCTAATTGCGTGATTAACTGAATCAAGCAATTATTAACTCATTAACCTGGGGCACCATGGGAAAATTCGTTTTTATTGAGTTTCTATTTCCCAAATTAACTCAAAGAATATCAGAATATCGATTTTACAACAGCCGCTAATTAATCAGTTACCTCTACAATCTCGTTCTGAACGTCGCATAATCCGGGAATCTGCACGGACCCGGGCCTCACCAATGAGTTCGTACCAGACCAATCTTAGTTGGGTATTTATTTACTAGAAAGCTAAAATGATGATTAAAGATACACATGCACAAAACCACATTCTAGGCTATTGATTAGAACTTAGTATAACGGGCCAACACACTATGGTGTGGCATGTTACCCAAAATGTGGATTTATAAGCGAGAGAAAAAGAGAAAGTACACGAGAGAAATATACATTTGGGGGAATTTGTCAGCTATGCTTATTCTAACCCTAGCCTTGCCCCAAAACTGCCGCTCTTATGGGTCAGAACATAATGATGTAATTACGTGTGGATCCTCTGCGTGGACCGTACAGGCTGCTCAATGACGCACTTCTCCGGCGCAACTCTCTGGTCGTCCTCACGATGTCAGTGTCCTTTTGGCTTGGAAGTCTGTTCCCTCACCTTTGTTCTGGAAGGGCTCTTCTAAGGTCAGACAGCTCTGTAGCTCAGAGCTCACAGCGTCGGAATGAAATGGTGTAGATACCACGATTCGATGGGAGATGGAGGCTAGGTGGTTTGACTTGAATTCACCCGCTTAGACACGGCTACTCATCCGTAGCTTGGGTAGAAAAAGATTTGTCTTCAACCTTGGGATGAGTTTTGGGTTCGTTGACTTTTTAGACCTCGGCTGCAGCTCGGATCACTTAGTCTCATCTGTAAATTCTTCACTCACATGTCTTATACCCTCGGGTCAGAAGTGGGCGTAACCACCTTTAGGGCAATTCTCTGGGCGTACCTAGTTAAGAGGCAAGGTCTAGATTTTACTCAAAGCTAATTTTAGACAACTAACTTCACATTTCATCTTTACCAAAACATTCTCTTTGATTTGGACATTTTCCATACAACGTACAATATATAAACATCAAACATATACTATGTAAACTGTTGACGTTACAATGTTTTCTTAACGTCATCTATTAACCTTTAATAACAAAACAAAAATGACATACATTTTCATATTCCATCTATCATCATGACCACCATTGTGGCTGACGGAAACCATTGTTCCAAAGTCCCTGTATTTCATGTTTAATGTTCTGAGGCTGGTTCTCCATAGTAACAGGACAAAAGGAATTTGTCTGTGGCCTAAGATTTACCAGGGGCTTGAGGGGTCATAAACCCCCCACATCTTTAGACCCCTAGATCTCTCCTCATCTGTAGGGTTGTTGCCTCCTGTAACCTGACCTGATCAGGACAGTCATGACACATGTCTATGCACATAGGGTAGCAGCCTCTAAGGTGTAAGGTTGAGTAACTGGGTGGTAGCCACAGTGATTAAGTTCAGGGCAGGGTCCTGGGTGGAGGCTGGCTAGTGATGGCTATTTAACAGTCTGATGGCCTTGAGATAGAAGCTGTATTTACGTCTCTCGGTCCTTGCTTTGATGCACCGGTACTGACCTCGCCTTCTGGATGATAGCAGGGTGAACAGGCCATGGCTCGGGTGGTTAATGTCCTTTGACATTAATAATCAGGCCTACTACTGTTTTGTCATCTGCAAACTTGATGATTGAGTTGGAGGCAAGCGTGGTCACGCATTCATGGGTGAACAGCGAGTAGAGGAGGGGGCTGAGCATGCACCCTGTGGGGCCCCTGTGTTGATAATCATTATAGTGGATGTGTCGTTTCCTACCTTCACCACCTGGGAGAAGTCCGGGGACTGAACATTAGCGAGTAATATACTCAGAAGCGGTGGATGGTGTGCACGCCTCCTGAGTCTAGAAGTCCACCAAATACCTTCAAAGGTTTTGACGCATGCTTGTCTCGTTTGAAGAAGCATGTACATGATGTGTCTGTCTGGTGTCATTAGAGCAACCAGCCTGCCTGCTCTGCTCAGAGAAGATGGAGGAGGCAGACTGGCTGAAAGAGCTGCAAAATCTGGACCCTACAAATCAGCAAGGGCTAGACAATCTGGACCCTCTCTCTTCCTAAAATGATCCGCTGAAATTGTTGCAACCCCTATTACTAGCTTGTTCAACCTCTGTTTCGTATGGTCTGAGATCCCCAAAGATTGGAATGCTGCCGCGGTCATCCCCTCTTTAAAAGGGGAGACATCTAGACTACAAACACTACAGACCTATATCTTTCCTACCCTGCCTTTCTAAGGTCTTCGAAAGCCCAAGTTGACAAACCGATCCCCGACCATTTTGAATCCCACTGTACCTTCTCTGCTATGTATTTGGTTTCTGAGCTGGTCATGTGGGTGCTCAGCCACGCTCAAGGTCCTAAACCATATCCCATAACCGCCATCGATAAGAGACAATACTGGCCAGCTGTATTCATTGACCTGGCCAAGGCATTCGACTCTGTCAATCACCATATTCTTATCGGCAGACTCAACAGCCTTGGTTTCTCAAATGACTGCCTCGCCTGGTTCACCCAACTACTTCTCTGACAGAGTTCAGTGTGTCAAAATCGGAGGGACTGTTGTCCGGACCTCTGGCAGTCTCTATGGGGTGCCACAGGGTTCAATCCGCGTGCTGACTCTTTCTCTGCATACATCAATAATGTCGCTCTTGCTGCGGGTAATTCTCTGATCCACCTCTCATGAAACTGACACCATTCTGTATACTTCTGGCCCTTCTTTGGACACTGTGTTAACTGACCTCCAAACGAGCTTCAATGCAATACAACTCTCCTTCCGTGGCCTCCAACTGCTCTTAAATGCATGCTCTTCAACCGATCGCTGCCCACCTACCCCACCCATCCCAGCATCACTACTCTGGATGGTTCTGACACTAGAGTATGTGGACAACTACAAATACCTAGGTGTCTGGTTAGACTGTAAATTCTCCTTCCAGACTCACATTAAGCATCTCCAATCCAAAACTAAATCTAGAATCGGCTTCCTATTTCGCAACAAAGCATCCTTCACTCATGCTGCCAAACATACCCTCGTAAAATGTACTATCCTACCGATCCTTGACTTCAGCGATGTCATTTACAAAATAGCCTCCAACACTCTACTCAGCAAATTGGATGCAGTCTTTCACAATGCCATCCGTTTTGTCACCAAAGCCCCATATACTACTCACCACTGAGTA
>NW_025760012.1:0-4013 GCF_021184085.1 Oncorhynchus gorbuscha | reverse complement strand
TGGCTCCGACAGGCTCTAGCCCAGCTCCAGACACCCCCTGGCTCCGACAGGCTCTAGCCCAGCTCCAGACACCCCCTGGCTCCGACAGGCTCTAGCCCAGCTCCAGACACCCCTGGCCTCCGTCAGGCTCTAGCACAGCTCCAGACACCCCTGGCCTCCATCAGGCTCTAGCCCAGCTCCAGACACTCTCCTGAAGGCTCTAGCCCAGCTCCAGACACCCCCTGCAGGCTCTAGCCCAATTCCAGACACCCCCTGGCATCCGTCAGGCTCTAGCCCAGCTCCAGACACCCCCTGGCCTCCGTCAGGCTCTAGCCCAGCTCCAGACACCCCCTGGCCACTGCAGGCTCTATCCCAGCTCCAGACACCCCACTGCAGGCTCTAGCACAGCTCCAGACACCCCATGGCCTCCATCAGGCTCTAGCCCAGCTCCAGACACCCCCTGGCCTCCGTCAGGCTCTAGCCCAGCTCCAGACACCCCCTGGCTCTGACAGGCTCTAGCCCAGCTCCAGACACCCCCTGGCTCCGACAGGCTCTAGCCCAGCTCCAGACACCCGCCTGGCCTCCGTCAGGCTCTAGCCCAGCTCCAGACACCCCCCTGCAGGCTCTAGCCCAGCTCCTAACACGCCCTGGCCCCTGCAGGCTCTAGCCCAGCTCCAGACACCCCCTGGCCCCTGCAGAATCTAGCCCAGCTCCAGACACCCCCTTGTCCTCCGACAGGCTCTAGCACAGCTCCAGACACCCCCTGGCCCCTGCAGAATCTAGCCCAGCTCCAGACACCCCCTGGCCACTGCAGGCTCTAGCCCAGCTCCAGACACCCCCTGGCTCCGACAGGCTCTAGCCCAACTCCAGACACCCCCTGGCTCCGGCAGGCTCTAGCCCAGCTCCAGACACCCCCTGGTCCCTGCAGACTCTAGCCCAGATCCAGACACCCCCTGGCCTCCATCAGGCTCTAGCCCAGCTCCAGACACCCCCTGGCCCCTGCAGGCTCTAGCCCAGCTCCAGACACCCCCTGGCTCCTTCAGGCTCTAGACCAACTCCAGACACCCCCTGGCTCCGACAGGCTCTAGCCCAGCTCCAGACACCCCCTGGCTCCGACAGGCTCTAGCCCAGCTCCAGACACCCCCTGGCTCCGACAGGCTCTAGCCCAGCTCCAGACACCCCCTGGCTCCGACAGGCTCTAGCCCAGCTCCAGACACCCCCTGGCCTCCGTCAGGCTCTAGCCCAGCTCCAGACACCCCCTGGCCTCCATCAGGCTCTAGCCCAGCTCCAGACACCCCCTCCGAAGGCTCTAGCCCAGCTCCAGACACCCCTTGCAGGCTCTAGCCCAATTCCAGACACCCCCTGGCCTCCGTCAGGCTCTAGCCCAGCTCCAGACACCCCCTGGCCTCCGTCAGGCTCTAGCCCAGCTCCAGACACCCCCTGGCCACTGCAGGCTCTATCCCAGCTCCAGACACCCCCCTGCAGGCTCTAGCACAGCTCCAGACACCCCATGGCCTCCATCAGGCTCTAGCCCAGCTCCAGACACCCCCTGGCCTCCGTCAGGCTCTAGCCCAGCTCCAGACACCCCCTGGCTCTGACAGGCTCTAGCCCAGCTCCAGACACCCCCTGGCTCCGACAGGCTCTAGCCCAGCTCCAGACACCCGCCTGGCCTCCGTCAGGCTCTAGCCCAGCTCCAGACACCCCCCTGCAGGCTCTAGCCCAGCTCCTAACACCCCCTGGCCCCTGCAGGCTCTAGCCCAGCTCCAGACAGCCCCTGGCCCCTGCAGAATCTAGCCCAGCTCCAGACACCCCGTTGTCCTCCGACAGGCTCTAGCACAGCTCCAGACACCCCCTGGCCCCTGCAGAATCTAGCCCAGCTCCAGACACCCCCTGGTCCCTGCAGACTCTAGCCCAGATCCAGACACCCCCTGGCCTCCATCAGGCTCTAGCCCAGCTCCAGACACCCCCTGGCCCCTGCAGGCTCTAGCCCAGCTCCAGACACCCCCTGGCTCCGTCAGGCTCTAGCCCAACTCCAGACACCCCCTGGCTCCGACAGGCTCTAGCCCAGCTCCAGACACCCCTGGCTCCGACAGGCTCTAGCCCAGCTCCAGACATCCCCTGGCTCCGACAGGCTCTAGCCCAGCTCCAGACACCCCTGACACCCCCTGGCTCCGACAGGCTCTAGCCCAGCCTCAAGACACCCCCTGGCTCCGATAGGCTCTAGCCCAGCTCCAGACACCCCCTGGCTCCGACAGGCTCTAGCCCAGCTCCAGACACCCCCTGGCTCTGACAGGCTCTAGCCCAGCTCCAGACACCCCCTGGCCACTGCCGGGTCAGAGCAGCTCCATTCCTCCACAGCACACAGACACGTCACTATAGAGAGAGAACAAACACCATTGTAAATACAACCCATATTCATGCTTATTTATTTTCCTTGACATTGTTTTTTATTTTTTATTTTATTTCACCTTTATTTAACCAGGTAGGCTAGTTGAGAACAAGTTCTCACGTGCAACTGCGACCTGGCCAAGATAAAGCATAGCAGTGTGAACAGACAACACAGAGTTACACATGGAATAAACAATTAACAAGTCAATAACACAGTAGAAAAAAATGGGCAGTCTATATACAATGTGTGCAAAAGGCATGAGGAGGTAGGGGAATAATACAGTTTTGCAGATTAACACTGGAGTGATAAATGATCAGATGGTCATGTACAGGTAGAGATATTGGTGTGCAAAAGAGCAGAAAAATAAATAAATGAAAACAGTATAAAAACAGTATGGGAATGAGGTAGGTGAAAATGGGTGGGCTATTTTCCTATAGACTATGTACAGCTGCAGCGATCGGTTAGCTGCTCAGATAGCTGATGTTTGAAGTTGGTGAGGGAGATAAAAGTCTCCAACTTCAGCGATGTTTGCAATTGCTCCAGTCACAGGCAGCAGAGTACTGGAACGAAAGGCGGCCAAATGATGTGTTGGCTTTAGGGATGATCAGTGAGATACACCTGCTGGAGCGCGTGCTACGGATGGGTGTTGCCATCGTGACCAGTGAACTGAGATAAGGCGGAGCTTTATATATATATATATATATATATATATAATATATATATATATATATATATATATATATATATATAATATGACATTTGTAATGTCTGTATTGTTTTGAAACTTCTGTATGTGGAATGTTTACTGTTAATTTTGATTGTTTATTTCACTTTTGTATATGATCTACCTCACTTGCTTTGGCAATGTTAACACATGTTTCCTATGCCAATAAAGCTCCTTGAATTGAATTGAATTGAGAGAGAGGAGAGAAGGGAGCTCCCATCAGGAGCAACATGGTTGTTCATTTATTTATAGCATTACAATGATGAGGAATCGTTTTTAAATCTCACCATAAAGAGCTACTTTGACCAGAGATGTCAGTGATATCAGGATGTTATATGTGGAAGGAGCCAGGGAGTATTCAGCCAGGGCTGTGGTTATATCTGTCTGCATCTCTTATCTGACGGAGGACACAGGGGAGGGAGGCTGCCATTATGATGGAATACTGATGGAGGAGACAGGGGAGGGAGGCTGTCATTGTGATGGAATACTGATGGAGGATACAGGGGAGGGAGGGTGTCATTGTGATGGAATACTGATGGAGGATACAGGGGAGGGAGGGTGTCATTGTGATGGAATACTGATGGAGGATACAGGGGAGGGAGGGTGTCATTGTGATGGAATACTGATGGAGGATACAGGGGAGGGAGGGTGTCATTGTGATGGAATACTGATGGAAGATACAGGGGAGGGAGGGTGTCATTGTGATGGAATACTGATGGAGGATACAGGGGAGGGAGGGTGTCATTGTGATGGAATACTGATGGAGGATACAGGGGAGGGAGGGTGTCATTGTGATGGAATACTGATGGAGGATACAGGGGAGGGAGGGTGTCATTGTGATGGAATACTGATGGAGGATACAGGGAGGGAGGGTGTCATTGTGATGGAATACTGATGGAGGATACAGGGGAGGGAGGGTGT
>NW_025760011.1:0-4015 GCF_021184085.1 Oncorhynchus gorbuscha | reverse complement strand
ACTTTACCTAGCAGGGTCTTGTAGATGACATGGAGCCAGTGGGTTTGGCGGCGAGTATGAAGCGAGGGCCAGCCAACGAGAGCGTACAGGTCGCAATGGTGGGTAGTATATGGGGCTTTGGTGACAAAACGGATTGCACTGTGATAGACTGCATCCAATTTGTTGAGTAGGGTATTGGAGGCTATTTTGTAAATGACATCGCCAAAGTCGAGGATTGGTAGGATGGTCAGTTTTACAAGGGTATGTTTGGCAGCATGAGTGAAGGATGCTTTGTTGCAAAATAGGAAGCCAATTCTAGATTTAACTTTGGATTGGAGATGTTTGATATGGGTCTGGAAGGAGAGTTTACAGTCTACCCAGACACCTAAGTATTTGTAGTTGTCCACGTATTCTAAGTCAGAGCCGTCCAGAGTAGTGATGTTGGACAGGCGGGTATGTGCAGGTAGCGATCGGTTGAAGAGCATGCATTTAGTTTTACTTGTATTTAAGAGCAATTGGAGGCCACGGAAGGAGAGTTGTATGGCATTGAAGCTTGCCTGGAGGGTTGTTAACACAGTGTCCAAAGAAGGGCCGGAAGTATACAGAATGGTGTCGTCTGCGTAGAGGTGGATCAGGGACTCACCAGCAGCAAGAGCGACCTCATTGATGTATACAGAGAAGAGAGTCGGTCCAAGAATTGAACCCTGTGGCACCCCCATAGAGACTGCCAGAGGTCCGGACAGCAGACCCTCCGATTTGACACACTGAACTCTATCAGAGAAGTAGATGGTGAACCAGGCGAGGCAATCATTTGAGAAACCAAGGCTGTCGAGTCTGCCGATGAGGATGTGGTGGTTGACAGAGTCTAAAGCCTTGGCCAGATCAATGAATATATCAAAGTGCTGTACAGAAACCCAGCCTAAAACCCCAAACAGCAAGCAATGCAGGTATAGAAGTACGGTGGCTAGGAAAAACTCCCTAGAAAGGCCAAAACCTAGGAAGAAACCTAGAGAGGAACCAGGCTATGAGGGTTGGCCAGTCCTCTTCTGGCTGTGCCGGGTGGAGATTATAACAGAACATGGCCAAGATGTTCAAATGTTCATAAATTACCACCATGGTCAAATAATAATAATCACAGTAGTTGTCGAGGGTACAACAAGTCCGCACCTCAGGAGTAAATGTCAGTTGGCTTTTCATAGCCAATCATTGAGAGTATCTCTACCGCTCCTGCTGTCTCTAGAGAGTTGAAAACAGCAGGTCTGGGACAGAGAGCACGTCCTGTGAACAGGTCAGGGTTCCATAGCCGCAGGCAGAACAGTTGAAACTGGAGCAGCAGCACTGCCAGGTGGACAGGGGACAGCAAGGAGTCATCATGCCAGGTAGTCCTGGGGCATGGTCCTAGGGCTCAGGTCCTCCGAGAGAGAGAAAGAAAGAGAGAAAATTAGAGAGAGCATACTTAAATTCACACAGGACACCGGATAAGACAGGATAAATACTCCAGATATAACAGACTGACCTTAGCCCCTAGACACATAAACTACTGCAGCATAAATACTGGAGGCTGAGACAGGAGGAGTCAGGAGACACTGTGGCCCCATCCGATGACACCCCTGGGCAGTGCCAAACAGGCAGGATATAACCCACTTTTCCAAAGCACAGCCCCCACACCACTAGAGGGATATTTTCAACCACCAACTTACCATCCTGATACAAGGCTGAGTATAGCCCACAAAGATCTCCACCGCGGCACAACCCAGACAGGAAGACCATGTCAGCGACTCAACCCACTCAAGTGACGCACCCATTCTAGGGACGGCATGGAAGAGCACCAGTAAGCCAGTGATTCAGCCCCTGTAATAGGGTTAGAGGCAGATAATCCCAGTGGAAAGAGGGGAACCGGCCAGGCAGAGACAGCAAGGGCGGTTCGTTGCTCCAGAGCCTTTCAGTTCACCTTCACACTCCTGGGCCAGACTACACTCAATCATATGACCTACTGAAGAGATGAGTCTTCAGTAAAGGCTTAAAGGTTGAGACCGAGTCTGCGTCTCTCACATGGGTAGGCAGACCATTCCATAAAAATGGAGCTCTATAGGAGAAAGCCCTGCCTTCAGCTGTTTGCTTAGAAATTCTAGGGACAATTAGGAGGCCTGCGTCTTGTGACCGTAGCGTACGTGTAGGTATGTACGGCAGGACCAAATCGGAAAGATAGGTAGGAGCTAGCCCATGTAATGCTTTGTAGGTTAGCAGTAACACCTTGAAATCAGCCCTTGCCTTGACAGGAAGCCAGTGTAGGAAGGCTAGCACTGGAGTAATATGATACATTTTTGGGGTTCTAGTCAGGATTCTAGCAGCCGTATTTAGCACTAACTGAAGTTTATTTAGTGCTTTATCCGGGTAGCTGGAAAGAAGAGCATTGCAGTAGTCTAACCTAGAAGTAACAAAAGCATGGAAAAATTTTTTTGCATCATTTTTGGATGAAAAGTTTCTGATTTTTGCAATGTTACGTAGATGGAAAAAAGCTGTCCTTGAAATAGTCTTGATATGTTCGTCAAAAGAGAGATCAGGGTCCAGAGTAACGCCGAGGTCCTTCACAGTTTTATTTGAGACGACTGTACAACCATCAAGATTAATTGTCAGATTCAACAGAAGATCTCTTTGTTTCTTGGGACCTAGAACAAGCATCTCTGTTTTGTCCGAGTTTAAAAGTACAAAGTTTGCAGCTATCCACTTCCTTATGTCTGAAACACAGGCTTCTAGTGAGGGCGATTTTGGGGCTTCACCATGTTTCATTGAAATGTACAGCTGTGTGGCATCCGCATAGCAGTGAAAGTTAACATTATGTTTTCGAATGACATCCCCAAGAGGTAAAATATAAAGTGAAAACAATAGTGGTCCTAAAATGTCAGAGGAGAAATCATTCATAGAGACAAATTGATATCTTTCCGACAGACAAGATCTAAACCAGGGCAGAACTTGTTTCATGTAGACCAATTTGGGTTTCCAATCTCTCCAAAAGAATGTGGTGATCGATGGTATCAAAAGCAGCACTAAGGTCTAGGAGCACGAGGACAGATGCAGAGCCTCTGTCTGACGCCATAAAAATGTCATTTACCACCTTCACAAGTGCCGTCTCAGTGTTATGATGGGGTCTAAAACCAGACTGAAGCATTTGTATACATTGTTTTGTCTTCAGGAAGGCAGTGAGTTGCTGCGCAATAGCTTTTTCTGAAATTGTAGAGAGGAATGGAAGATTCGATATAGGCCGATAGTTTTTTATATTTTCTGGGTCAAGGTTGGGCTTTTTCAAGAGAGGCTTTATTACTGCCACTTTTGGTGAGTTTGGTACACATCTGGTGGATAGAGAAACATTTATTATGTTCAACATAGGACGGCCAAGCACAGGAAGCAGCTCTTTCAGTAGTTTAGTTGGAATAGGGTCCAGTATGCAGCTTGAAGGTTTAGAGGTCATGATTATTTTCATCATTGTGTCAAGAGATATAGTACTAAAACACTTGAGTGTCTCCCTTGATCCTAGGTTCTGGCAGAGTCAGGAAACTTTCTGTCTGCTGAATGAGCGACACCGGTTGAGCATTCTTACAGCATTTCCTTCCAGAAGCCATGATGAAATTGTGCGAGGGGATTTATACTACTATCTGTACTTATTGGTGGCACAGACGCTGTTTCATCCTTTCCTACACTGAAATGACCCTTGCCTAACGATTGCGTCTGAAGCTGGGCTTGTAGCACAGCTATCCTCACCGTAAGGTGGTCGTTCTCCTGTATATTATGAGTACAGCGACTGCAATTAAAGGCATCATGTTAATGTTACTACTTAGCTTCGGCTGGTAGAGGTCCTGACAAACCATGTCCAGATAAAACGTCCAGAGAGAACAAGTTGAGTGAAGGGAAAAACTAAAATATACGGTAAACGGTAAATAATAAGTAGAAACCGTAAGGATGTCAGGTAGTAAAGTAAGGTTGGCAACAAAACGCGCAGGAGCACTACTACAGTGTGTCCAGAGTCCACACACACCCT
>NW_025760010.1:0-4015 GCF_021184085.1 Oncorhynchus gorbuscha | reverse complement strand
ACCCTGTTCCCTCTATAGTGGGCCCTAGGCAGAGGTAGGGGCGCTACGTAAGGGAACAGGGTGCTCTTAGGGATGCAAAGCACCCTGCTCCCTCTATAGTGGGCCCTAGGCAGAGGTAGGGCGCTACGTAAGGGAACAGGGTGCTCTTAGGGACGCAGGGCACCCTGTTCCCTCTATAGTGGGCCCTAGGCAGAGAGTAGGGCGCTACGTAAGGAACAGGGTGCTCTTAGGGACGCAGTGTTGTCGTTGTATTTTTTAATGATATTCAAGCCTCATCAGCCCAGATTAGAAGGAGTTTATTATAACTGATTGATTGTTTATTTGCTCTCTCATTGACAGTGAAAATATATATATATATATATATGTTTTTAATATTCTTGTTAATTGTACGGTAGTGAGTTGAAGAGCACTTCTTTTTTTTTTTAAAGAGGGATTTTGTTTGGTTGTATTGTGAGATACACCTTGATGGATTCACGATGTAAAACGTTGCCCTGTCATTCAGTGTATGTTTTAAACCTCGCTGTCACCCGGGAATTGGAGATTAACAAGAAAGTTATTGACTGGTCTGTTGCATGTTTACTCAGATTACTCAAATGAGTAATCTGGTGACAAAAACTAATACAAGTAATGGCTGGAATCCGCAGCACACCACCCATTTATAGAGCAGCACACCACCCATTTATAGAGCAGCACATACCCATTTATAGAGCAGCACACCACCCATTTATAGAGGCAGCACACCACCCATTTATAGAGCAGCACACCACCCATTTATAGAGCAGCACACCACCCATTTATAGAGCAGCACACCACCCATTTATAGAGCAGCACACCACCCATTTATAGAGCAGCACACCACCCATTTATAGAGCAGCACACCACCCATTTATAGAGCAGCACACCACCCATTTATAGAGCAGCACACCACCCATTTATAGAGCAGCACACCACCCATTTATAGAGCAGCACACCACCGATTTATAGAGCAGCACACCACCCATTTATAGAGCAGCACACCACCCATTTACAGAGCAGCACACTACCCATTTATAGAGCAGCACACCACCCATTTATAGAGCAGCACACCACCCATTTACAGAGCAGCACACCACCCATTTATAGAGCAGCACACCACCCATTTATAGAGCAGCACACTACCCATTTATAGAGCACCACACCACCCATTTATAGAGCAGCACACCACCCATTTATAGAGCAGCACACCACCCATGTATAGAGCAGCTCACCACCCATGTATAGAGCTGGTTAAACATGTGTGAATCCACAGCACACCAACCATTTATAGAGCAGCACACCACCCATTTATAGAGCAGCACACCGCCCATTTACAGAGTAGCACACTGCCCATTTATAAAGCAGCACACCACCCATTTATAGAGCAGCACACCACCCATTTATAGAGCAGTACACCACCCATTTATAGAGCAGCACACCACCCATTTATAGAGCTGGTTAAACATATGTAAATCCACAGTACACCACTCATTTACAGAGCAGCACACCACCCATTTACAGAGCAGCACACCACCCATTTAGCAGAGCAGCACACCACCCATTAGCAGAGCAGCACACCACCCATTAGCAGAGCAGCACCCACCCATTTGCAGAGCAGCACCCCACCCATTTGCAGAGCAGCACACCACCCATTTGCAGAGCAGCACACCACCCATTTGCAGAGCAGCACACCACCCATTTGCAGATCAGCACACCACCCATTTATAGAGCAGCACACCACCCATTTATAGAGCAGCACACCACCCATTTATAGAGCAGCACACCACCCATTTATAGAGCAGCACACCACCCATTTATAGAGCAGCACACCACCCATTTATAGAGCAGCACACCACCCATTTATAGAGCAGCACACCACCCATTAATAGAGCAGCACACCACCCAATTACAGAGCAGCACACCACCCATTTATAGAGCTCGTTAAACATATGTAGGTCCACAGCACACCACCCATTTATAGAGCTCGTTAAACATATGTAAATCCACAGCACACCACCCATTTATAGAGCAGCACACCACCCATTTATAGAGCAGCACACCACCCATTTATAGAGCAGCACACCACCCATTTATAGAGCTGGTTAAATATATGTAAATCCACAGCACACCACCCATTTATAGAGCAGGACACCACCCATTTATAGAGCAGCACACCACCCATTTATAGAGCTGGTTAAACATGTGTAAATCCACAGCACACCACCCATTTATAGAGCAGCACACCACCCATTTATAGAGCTGGTTAAATATATGTAAATCCACAGCACACCACCCATTTATAGAGCTCGTTAAACATGTGTAAATCCACAGTACACCACCCATTTATAGAGCAGCACACCACCCATTTATAGAGCAGCACACCACCCATTTATAGATCTGGATAAACATATTTAAACCGAGATTAATCTTTTCTTACTCGTTCCTTTAAAGCCCCTCAGCTCCTGTGTAAATGAAACAACTTACTATGAAGTTCTTTACGTGAAAATTGTGAGTAGGATTCAACGGGGGGCCTCACAGGAGACCCTAAACGAACAGACAACACTGCTGTCTAAAACTAAACCGTTACCGGGGTTACCGTTACCTGGGTTACCATTACCGGGGTTACCGTTACCGGGGTATCAGATCATTTAAGCAGAAACATAGATTTCAGTCGGGCGTTAATGGGGGGCAGCTCGTAGCTTGTAGTGATTCAGATTTCAGTCGGGCGTTAATGGGGGGCAGCTCGTAGCTTGTTGTGATTCAGATTTCAGTCAGGCGTTAATGGGGGGCAGCTCGTAGCTTGTTGTGATTCAGATTTCAGTCGGGCGTTAATGGGGGGCAGCTCGTAGCTTGTTGTGATTCAGATTTCAGTCGGGCGTTAATGGGGGGCAGCTCGTAGCTTGTAGTGATTCAGATTTCAGTCGGGCGTTAATGGGGGGCAGCTCGTAGCTTGTAGTGATTCAGATTTCAGTCGGGCGTTAATGGGGGGCAGCTCGTAGCTTGTAGTGATACAGACAGGCAGCGCCTCAGGTCAGCCGACTCCTAGTCGGGTCCTCGGGGGGCAATGGCCCAGCTGCAAATTACTCCGTCTCAGGTATCACAATAAATCATCTAGATTACGTCGGAGGTTATTCTCACATTTTATAAACTGAAAGTAGTTTTGTACTCATGCGGAATTATGAGTAAGTTTATTCACAATGAAAATGAATGAATGTGTTTTAAATGTCTCCAGCTTCTCTTCAGCGCTGCAGTAGATGAGGTTATAATAAGATAATAAGATATTAAATCAAACTTTATTAAATCAAACTTCATTTATATTTCCGCTGCTCTTCCAACTTATATATATTGTACGGTTATTAAGAGATATAATTAAGAGATATATTAAAATTGTAAAACGGTAAAATAACAGTGAATATCAGGGAATAGTGCAGTAATAAATAAAAGGGTAAGAAATAATGAATTAATTCATAATAAATACTTCATTTCCTGTACTGAGATGTATTGTGAAGTCTGGCTACATTTCCTGTACTGAGATGTATTGTGAAGTCTGGCTACATTTCCTGTACTGAGATGTATTGTGAAGTCTGGCTACATTTCCTGTACTGAGATGTATTATGGGCCCTGTCCAAAAGTAGTTCACTACAAAGTCAGTAGTGTTCCATTTGGGCCACATCCTCAGTCTGATCTCCCTCTGGCCCCTGGGTTCCAGTTGACCCACATCCTCAGTCTGATCTCCCTCTGGCCCCAGAGATTTCAGGAGGAGGAGCTAGGGAGCAGGAAGTTGTTATGACAGCCAGGAGGGGAACCCCTGCACCTGTGGTAGGTGGTGGAGATTAGGGGACACACCCACCAGACCACCGCCCTCTCCTCTCTACCAGCAGAGCTCACTCTCTCTGGGGTATGTTGTAGTGTTTTCTGGGAGTAGACCCAGACCTCCAGAGAGATTAAACAGGACGTTCTGAGACATGAAGCATGCTGGAAGGATCAACCTTAAAATTGT
>NW_025760009.1:0-4015 GCF_021184085.1 Oncorhynchus gorbuscha | reverse complement strand
CGAGGTGACAGGCAGGGCTCTTAGAGCAACCACACCACTGAAAAAAATATTAGCAGCAACCCTGACAGTGCGACCAGAAATACTGATGCAGATGCTATCAGTGTTGTGAAAATCGGCACAGTTGAAGGTGCAGAATGTTAATAGTGTAGGAAGACAACAAAAATGATTGTCGTTTAGCTTTTTATCTTTGGCAAAGTGCATCAAGACCTAAGAACCTGAATAAAAAGGGAAAACTACTGCCAGGGTGTTACATTTCACATTTGTTGAATAAAACTGAGGGTTAATAAATACACAGAGAAGGTTGCAAAGATGTCAAGTAAAAGGGCCATTTTTTGGTTTCATTTTACTCATCGATTTCCTGTTTAAAGACTCTCCTTTCTTGAATGTACTGAATTTTAAATGTTTTTGTTCAAATGGAAATAACATGATTTATATGGAAGTTTCCAATTAATATGTAGATGTCTAATCTGAAAATGTAAATGTGAATGTGGATTGGGCATATGAAACAAGGAAATAAAAATTGCAATCTCATTCAATGATTTGTCTGCTTCAGCAATAAATGATAAGAGTGTCTGCTAAATTAGTCAAAAATATTATAAAATCATCTGTAAACCCCATGGGACTAAATGGGACTAAAGCGGGTTTTTTTCATTGGACTGAAGCAGGTTTTTTTCGTTGGACTGAAGCAGGTTTTTTTCATTGGACTGAAGCAGGTTTTTTTCGTTGGACTGAAGCAGGTTTTTTTTCATTGGACTGAAGCAGGTTTTCTTCGTTGGACTGAAGCAGGGTTTTTCATTGTGATTAAAGCAGGATTTTTCGTTCTTTAAAAAGAGAAGAAGAAAAATAGATGTTAAATTAAAGGGATCATTGTGTCAAAACATAGACCCCTTATTAAGCTATGACGCTGAAAACAATAGAATCTTCCACAGAAGTTGTGTGGATGATAATGCAGTAGAGATCGTGCTGCTTCTAGTCTTCTAAAATCCTATTGGTATTACGTTTTCAATGCCATTGTTTTATTGCTGGCTCCCCCCTAAACAGAAATACAATATTATACATGTTAACTCACTGTTTTTCAAATTTTACCATTGGAACACATGAATCCAGTCTACGACCCTCTTCTCTGTATCGATGTGCATTACAGCAGTCATAATGGGATAGCTAGCATTGTGTACTGTAGCTACAGATCTGTACTAAGAACTAAGGGGTTGTTGGAGGCATCCTACAACATTTGGTGAGTATGTGGAGAACATTAAACTCAGCTGGTTACTGTCACGCCTTGGTCATTGTATCTTGTGTTTTTGTTATATGTTTGGGTAGGCCAGGGTGTGACATGGGTTTATATGTTGTATTTCGTATTAGGGTTTGTATTAATTGGGAGTGTGTATTATTATTAGGGGTGTGTCTAGTTAGG
This sequence comes from Oncorhynchus gorbuscha, assembly GCF_021184085.1. NCBI lineage: Eukaryota > Metazoa > Chordata > Actinopteri > Salmoniformes > Salmonidae > Oncorhynchus > Oncorhynchus gorbuscha. The sequence goes on along the minus strand of NW_025760009.1, from coordinate 2,601 downwards.
CTTGGCTGCCTGAGGCGATTCCTAATTGGAGTCAGCTGATTCTAGTTGTCTCGGATTGGGAACCGTATTTAGGTAGCCTGAGTGCGCGTTGTATTTCGTGGGTGATTGTACCTGTCTTAGTGTTAGTCACCAGATAGGCTGTATTAGTTTCATTCATTCATTCATTCGTTTGTTGTTTTCTTCTTCGTTATTTCATGTACCGTATTAGCTTCATTAAAAGTCATGAGTAACCTACACGCTGCATTTCGGTCTGACTTTCTACAAACAACAGACGATGATCAGTTACCGGTAATGGGATCTCTTCACCAGAGCCACATAATCCCCTGAGGAACCTGACCTGCGAACCTCTGCATGGTAAAATCAAATCAAATGTATTTGTCACATACACATGGTTAGCAGATGTTAATGCGAGTGAAGCGAAATGCTTGTGCTTCTAGTTCCGACAATGCAGTAATAACCAACGAGTAATATAACCTAACAATTCCAAAACTACTTCCTTATACACACAAGTGTAAAGGGATAAAGAATATGTACATAAAGATATATGAATGAGTGATGGTACAGAACGGTGGCTGTTTAATAGTCTGATGGCCTTGAGATAGAAGCTGTTTTTCAGTCTCTCGGTCCCTGAACCTGTACTGACCTCCCTTTCTGGATGATAGCTGTTGTAACTTTAATGTGTTACAAAGTTAATGTTTAAGTTAAATCTTTGAGTTGTATCTAAAGATATTTCTTTAATCTGTTCAACCTTTGGGGGCGCTATGTCATTATTGGATAAAAAGACGTGCCCGTTTTAAGCGCAATATTTTGTCACGAAAAGATGCTCGACTATGCATGGAATTGACAGCCTTGGAAAGACAAAACTCTGACGTCTCCAAAACTGCAATGATATTATCTGTGAGTGCCCCAGAACTAATGCAACAGGCGAAACCAAGATGAAGTTTCATACAGGAAATGCCCCAGATTCTGAAGGCGCTGTGTTCCAATGTCTCCTTATATGGCTGTGAATGCGGCAGGAATGAGCCTGCGGTTTCTGTCTATTCCCTGAGGTGTCTGCAGCATTGTGACGTGTTTGTAGGCATATCATTGGAAGATTGACCATAAGAGACTACATTTACCTGGTGTCCTGTGTGCGTAATCTGTAGGTCCATGCGCGTTCCATTTCTTCAGAAGAGAAGGTAAAATGCCATGATGGATTTTATCGTCGATAGATATGTGAAAAACACCTTGAGGATTGATTCTAAACATCGGTTTGCCATGTTTCTGTTGATATTATGGAGTTAATTTGGAAAAAGTTTGCGTTTTAATGACTTAATATATATATATTTTTTCCCTCCCCAAATGTGATGAACAAAACGGAGAGATTAGTTGACACAAATAATATTTTTTGTAAAAACGGAACATTTGCTATCTAACAAAAAGAGTCTCCTCATTGAAAACATCTGAAGTTCTTCAAAGGTAAATTATTTTATTTGAATTCTTTTCTGGGTTTTGTGGAAAATGTTGCATTCTGAATGCTAACGCTAAATGCTACGTTAGCCATCAATACTGTTACACAAATGCTTGTTTTGCAATGGTTGAGAAGCATATTTTGAAAATCTGAGATGACAGTGTTGTTAACAAAAGGCTAAGCTTGAGAGCAAATAGATGAATTTCATTTCATTTGCGATTTTCATGAATAGTTAACGTCGTGTTATGCTAATGAGCTTAGGTGGATAGATTTACACAATCCTGGATACAGGTTTTTTTTTCGTAGCTAAACGTGACAGAAAACGGAGCTATTTGTCCTAAACAAATAATCTTTCAGGAAAAAACTGAACATTTGACGCATCTTCTTTGTTGGCACTCCTAGATGTCCCATAAACATCACTATTGGGTCTTTTTTATTAATGAAATCGGTCCATATATACCCTAAATATCGATCTATGAAGAGTGTGTGATCAATGGAAAAACAGCGTTTTAAAACGCAACGTCATTTTTTTTAAATTAAAAAGTCGATGATAAACTTTCACAAAACACTTCGAAATACTTTTGTAATCCAACTTTAGGTATTAGTAAACGTTAATAATCTATCAAATTGATCACGGGGCGATGTGTATTCAATAGCTCCACGCCTTAAAATCATGGTCGGAAATTTCTCATCCAAAACATCCTGTCGGAGACCGGAAGGAATGGGCTCTCTTACTCGTTTGACCAAGAAACAAAGCACAGGCAAATGACAAGACTGGCGACATCCTGTGGAAGCTGTGGGACTTGCAATCTCAGCCCCATGTAATTTGGTTTCCCATAAACAACACATGCAAGTGGCGCATTGATATATTTTTCCAGATTTTAGTGATCAGTTTTTCTTCCGCTTTTCGATGAAACACACGTTATGTTATAGTCACAGCCGTGATTTAACCAGGCCGTAGAAACGCCAGAGTGTTTTCTATATATATATACATACATACATATATACATGTATCTATATATATACTAATCATATGCATATACTATATTCCTGGCATGAGTAGCAGGACGCTGAAATGTTGCACGGTCTTTTAACAGAATGTTCGAAAAGTAGGGGGTAGGCTTAACAGGAGAACTACCCCTACTTTGTGC
>NW_025760008.1:0-4016 GCF_021184085.1 Oncorhynchus gorbuscha | reverse complement strand
GTTCCGGTCCCGGTTGGAGCGAGTGGTCGCATCTGCACGTCGCCCAACGGGTAGTATAACTTTTTCATTATATTTCATTATATCACAACGGTTTGATTTGTCTTATCTTTAGCAATTTCTTCTCAGCTAGCTACATAGCCGCTTTGTATCAAAGATAATTGCGTAATTATCGTATTTCGCCGTCCTAACGTAGTCTTCACTAGCCAGCTAGCTAACGTCCACTGATTAGCTGCACTGGAGAAACTGTTACACTCAACTGAACGACTGATCAGTGTAGTGTTAGCTAGCTACATAGCTGTCTTTGCTGTCTTCGTATCATCGTATCATCGTATCCAAGATAATTGTGTTGTTTAGGTTTAGAGTGTGTAGTCTTAGAGTGATTATCTTAATTTACCGAGGTTAGCTAGCCAGCTATTTGTCGTCCTTAACGTAGGTGACTCTGCTAGCTAGCCAACAGCTAGCCAACAGCTAGCCAACGTCCAACGTTCTGTATAGAACTCAACTACCCGGTCGCATTCACAGGTTGTATCACATTTTCACTTCATTCTCATTACAGTACAACGGTTTGATTTGTTTGATCGTAGCTAGCTACTTAGCTAGCTACATAGCCGTCTTTGTATCAAAGATAATTGTGTAGTCTAGAGCGATTTTCTGGTTCGCTAGCCATCTATTGTCGTTCTTTAACGCAACGTAACATAAACAACACTGCTAGCTAGCCTGCGCCTCAATAGCAACACTGCAGAAACTATTACACTCAACGGAACGACTTGATTAGTGTAGTGTCAACAACGCACTCCACTGCCAGCTGGCCTACTTCAGCAGTACTGTATCATTTTAATCATTTTAGTCAATAAGATTCTTGCTACGTAGCTTAACTTTCTGAACATTCGAGACGTGTAGTCCACTTGTCATTCCAATCTCCTTTGCATTAGCGTAGCCTCTTCTGTAGCCTGTCAACTATGTGTCGGTTTATCCCTGTTCTCTCCTCTCTGCACAGACCATACAAACGCTCCTCACCGCGTGGCCGCGGCCACCCTACTCTGGGTGGTCCTGTGCGCCACGACCCACGTGGAGTTCCAGGTCTCGGTAGCCTCTGGAACTGCCAATCTGCGGTCAACAAGGCAGAGTTCATCTCAGCCCATGCCTCCCTCCAGTCCTCGACTTCTTGGCCCTGACGGAAACATGGATCACCACAGACAACACTGCTACTCCTACTGCTCTCTTTCGTCCGCCCACGTGTTCTCGCACACCCCGAGAGCGTCTGGTCAGCGGGTGGTGGCACACGGGATCCTCATCTCTCCCAAGTGGTCATTCTCTTTCTCCCTTACCTATCTGTCTATCGCTCCTTTGAATTCCATGCTGTCACAGTTACTAGCCCTTTTCAAGCTTAACATCCTTATCATTTATCGCCTCAGGTTCCTCGGAGAGTTCATCAATGAGCTTGATGCCTTGATAAGCTCCTTTCTGAGGACGGCTCACCTCTCACAGTTCTGGGCGACTTTAACCTCCCCACGTCTACCTTTGACTCTTTCCTCTCTGCCTCCTTCTTTCCACCCTCTCCTCTTTGACCTCACCCTCTCACCTTCCCCCCTACTCACAAGGCAGGCAATACGCTCGACCTCATCTTTACTAGATGCTGTTCTTCCACTAACCTCATTGCAACTCCTCCAAGTCTCCGACCACTGCCTTGTATCCTTTTCCCTCTCGCTCTCATCCAACACCTCCCCACACTGCCCCTACTCGGATGGTATCGCGCCGTCCCAACCTTTTCGCTTTCTCTCCCGCTACTCTCTCCCTCTTCCATCCTATCATCTCTTCCCTCCGCTCAAACCTTCTCCCACCTATCTCCTGATTCTGCCTCCTCAACCCTCCTCTCCTCCCTCTCTGCATCCCTTGACTCTCTATGTCCCCTATCCTCCAGGCCGGCTCGGTCCTCCCCCTCCCGCTCCGTGGGGGTCGATGACTCATTGCGAGCCACAGAATAGGGCTCCGGGCAGCCGAAGCGGAAATGGAGGAAAACTCGCCTCCCTGCGGACCTGGCATCCTTTCACCTCCTCTCTACATTTTCCTCCTCTGTCTCTGCTGCTAAAGCCACTTTCTACCACGCTAAATTCCAAGCTTCTGCCTCCAACCCTAGGGAAGCTCTTTGCCACCTTCTCCTCCTCCTGAATCCTCCGCCCCCTCCCCCTCCTCCCTCTCTGCAGATGACTTCGTCAACCATTTTGAAAAGAAGGTCGACGACATCCGATCCGTTTGCTAAGTCAAACGACACCGCTGGTTCTGCTCACACTGCCCTACCCTGTGCTCTGACCTCTTTCTCCCCTCTCTCCCAGATGAAATCTCGCGTCTTGTGACGGCCGCCGCCCAACAACCCGGCCGCTGACCCTATCCCCTCCTCTCTTCTCCAGACCATTTCCGGAGACCTTCTCCCCTACCTCACCTCGCTCATCAACTCATCCCTGACCGTTGGCTACGTCCCTTCCGTCTTCAAGAGAGCGAGAGTTGCACCCTTCTGAAAAAAACCTACACTCGATCCTCCGATGTCAACAATTACAGACCAGTATCCTTCTTTCTTTCTCTCCAAAACTCTTGAACGTGCCGCCCTTGGCCAGCTCTCCCGCTATCTCTCTCTGAATGACCTTTCTTGATCCAAATCAGTCAGGTTTCAAGACTAGTCATTCAACTGAGACTGCTCTCCTTCTGTATCACGGAGGCGCCCGCACTGCTAAAGCTAACTTTCTCCTCTGCTCTCATCCTTCTAGATCTATCGGCTGCCTTCGATACTGTGAACCATCAGATCCTCCTCTCCACCCTCTCCGAGTTGGGCATCTCCGGCGCGCCCACGCTGGATTGCGTCCTACCCACAGGTCGTCCTACCAGGTGGCGTGGCGAGAATCTGTCTCCTCACCACGCGCTCACCACCACTGGTGTCCCCAGGGCTCTGTTCTTGGCCCTCCTATTCTCGCTATACACCAAGTCACTTGGCTCTGTCATAACCTCACATGGTCTCTCTTATCATTGCTATGCAGACGACACACAATTAATCTTCCTTCCCCCTTCTGATGACCAGGTGGCGACCCGCATCTCTGCATGTCTGGCAGACATATCAGTGTGGATGACGGATCACCACCTCAAGCTGAACTCGGCAAGACGGAGCTGCTCTTCCTCCCGGGGAAGGACTGTCTGCTCCATGATTCCGTTTATCACGGTTGACAACTCCATTGTGTCCTCCCAGAGCGCCAAGAACCTGGCGTGATCCTGGACAACACCCTGTCGTTTCAACTAACACTCAAGGCGGTGGCCCGTTCCCTGTAGGTTCATGCTCTACAACATCCGCAGAGTACGACCCTGCCTCACACAGGAAGCGGCGCAGGTCCTAATCCAGGCACTTGTCATCTCCCCGTCTGGATTACTGCAACTCGCTGTTGGCTGGGCTCTGCCCAGCCATTAAACCCCTTCAACTCATCCAGAACGCCGCAGCTCCGTCTGGTGTTCAACCTTCCCAAGTTCTCTTCACGTCACCCCGCCCTCCGTTCTCTCCACTGGCTTCAGAGTTGAAGCTCGTGATCCGCTACAAGACCATGGTGCTTGCCTACGGAGCTGTGAGGGGAACGGCACCTCAGTACCTCCAGGCTCTGATCAGGCCCTACACCCAAACAAGGGCACTGCGTTCATCCACCTCTGGCCTGCTCGCCTCCCTACCACTGAGGAAGTACAGCTCCCGCTCAGCCCAGTCAAAACTGCTCGCTGCCCTGGCCCCCCAATGGTGGAACAAACTCCTCACGACGCCAGACAGCGGGAGTCAATCACCACCTTCCGGAGACACCTGAAACCCCACCTCTTTAAGGAACACTTAGGATAGGTTAAGTAATCCCTCTCACCCCACCCCCCTAAGTTTTAGATGCACTATTGTTAAGTGACTGTCCCACTGGATGTCATAAGGTGATTGCACCAATTTGTAAGTCGCTCTGGATAAGAGCGTCTGCTAAATGACTTAAATGTAAATGTAAATGTAA
>NW_025760007.1:0-4017 GCF_021184085.1 Oncorhynchus gorbuscha | reverse complement strand
GTACATTTACATTTACATTTAAGTCATTTAGCAGACGCTCTTATCCAGAGCGACTTACAAATTGGTGCATTCACCTTATGACATCCAGTGGGACAGTCACTTAACAATAGTGCATCTAAAACTTAGGGGGTGGGGTGAGAGGGATTACTTATCCTATCCTAGGTATTCCTTAAAGAGGTGGGGTTTCAGGTGTCTCCGGAAGGTGGTGATTGACTCCGCTGTCCTGGCGTCGTGAGGGAGTTTGTTCCACCATTGGGGGGCCAGGGCAGCGAACAGTTTTGACTGGGCTGAGTGGGAGCTGTACTTCCTCAGTGGTAGGGAGGCGAGCAGGCCAGAGGTGGATGAACGCAGTGCCCTTGTTTGGGTGTAGGGCCTGATCAGAGCCTGGAGGTACTGAGGTGCTGTTCCCCTCACAGCTCCGTAGGCAAGCACCATGGTCTTGTAGCGGATGCGAGCTTCAACTGGAAGCCAGTGGAGAGAACGGAGGAGCGGGGTGACGTGAGAGAACTTGGGAAGGTTGAACACCAGACGGGCTGCGGCGTTCTGGATGAGTTGAAGGGGTTTAATGGCACAGGCAGGGAGCCCAGCCAACAGCGAGTTGCAGTAATCCAGACGGGAGATGACAAGTGCCTGGATTAGGACCTGCGCCGCTTCCTGTGTGAGGCAGGGTCGTACTCTGCGGATGTTATAGAGCATGAACCTACAGGAACGGGCCACCGCCTTGATGTTGGTTGAGAACGACAGGGTGTTGTCCAGGATCACGCCAAGGTTCTTGGCGCTCTGGGAGGAGGACACAATGGAGTTGTCAACCGTGATGGCGAGATCATGGAACGGGCAGTCCTTCCCCGGGAGGAAGAGCAGCTCCGTCTTGCCGAGGTTCAGCTTGAGGTGGTGATCCGTCATCCACACTGATATGTCTGCCAGACATGCAGAGATGCGATTCGCCACCTGGTCATCAGAAGGGGAAAGGAGAAGATTAATTGTGTGTCGTCTGCATAGCAATGATAAGAGAGACCATGTGAGGTTATGACAGAGCCAAGTGACTTGGTGTATAGCGAGAATAGGAGAGGGCCAAGAACAGAGCCCTGGGGGACACCAGTGGTGAGAGCGCGTGGTGAGGAGACAGATTCTCGCCACGCCACCTGGTAGGAGCGACCTGTCAGGTAGGACGCAATCCAAGCGTGGGCCGCGCCGGAGATGCCCAACTCGGAGAGGGTGGAGAGGAGGATCTGATGGTTCACAGTATCGAAGGCAGCCGATAGATCTAGAAGGATGAGAGCAGAGGAGAGAGAGTTAGCTTTAGCAGTGCGGAGCGCCTCCGTGATACAGAGGAGAGCAGTCTCAGTTGAATGACTAGTCTTGAAACCTGACTGATTTGGATCAAGAAGGTCATTCAGAGAGAGATAGCGGGAGAGCTGGCCAAGGACGGCACGTTCAAGAGTTTTGGAGAGAAAAGAAAGAAGGGATACTGGTCTGTAATTGTTGACATCGGAGGGATCGAGTGTAGGTTTTTTCAGAAGGGGTGCAACTCTCGCTCTCTTGAAGACGGAAGGGACGTAGCCAGCGGTCAGGGATGAGTTGATGAGCGAGGTGAGGTAAGGGAGAAGGTCTCCGGAAATGGTCTGGAGAAGAGAGGAGGGGATAGGGTCAAGCGGGCAGGTTGTTGGGCGGCCGGCCGTCACAAGACGCGAGATTTCATCTGGAGAGAGAGGGGAGAAAGAGGTCAGAGCACAGGGTAGGGCAGTGTGAGCAGAACCAGCGGTGTCGTTTGACTTAGCAAACGAGGATCGGATGTCGTCGACCTTCTTTTCAAAATGGTTGACGAAGTCATCTGCAGAGAGGGAGGAGGGGGGAGGGGGCGGAGGATTCAGGAGGGAGGAGAAGGTGGCAAAGAGCTTCCTAGGGTTAGAGGCAGATGCTTGGAATTTAGCGTGGTAGAAAGTGGCTTTAGCAGCAGAGACAGAGGAGGAAAATGTAGAGAGGAGGGAGTGAAAGGATGCCAGGTCCGCAGGGAGGCGGAGTTTTCCTCCATTTCCGCTCGGCTGCCCGGAGCCCTGTTCTGTGAGCTCGCAATGAGTCATCGAGCCACGGAGCGGGAGGGGAGGACCGAGCCGGCCTGGAGGATAGGGGACATAGAGAGTCAAGGGATGCAGAGAGGGAGGAGAGGAGGGTTGAGGAGGCAGAATCAGGAGATAGGTGGGAGAAGGTTTGAGCGGAGGGAAGAGATGATAGGATGGAGGAGAGAGTAGCGGGGGAGAGAGAGCGAAGGTTGGGACGGCGCGATACCATCCGAGTAGGGGCAGTGTGGGAGGTGTTGGATGAGAGCGAGAGGGAAAAGGATACAAGGCAGTGGTCGGAGACTTGGAGGGGAGTTGCAATGAGGTTAGTGGAAGAACAGCATCTAGTAAAGATGAGGTCGAGCGTATTGCCTGCCTTGTGAGTAGGGGGGAAGGTGAGAGGGTGAGGTCAAAAGAGGAGAGGAGTGGAAAGAAGGAGGCAGAGAGGAAAGAGTCAAAGGTAGACGTGGGGAGGTTAAAGTCGCCCAGAACTGTGAGAGGTGAGCCGTCCTCAGGAAAGGAGCTTATCAAGGCATCAAGCTCATTGATGAACTCTCCGAGGGAACCTGGAGGGCGATAAATGATAAGGATGTTAAGCTTGAAAGGGCTAGTAACTGTGACAGCATGGAATTCAAAGGAGGCGATAGACAGATGGGTAAGGGGAGAAAGAGAGAATGACCACTTGGGAGAGATGAGGATCCCGGTGCCACCACCCCGCTGACCAGACGCTCTCGGGGTGTGCGAGAACACGTGGGCGGACGAAGAGAGAGCAGTAGGAGTAGCAGTGTTGTCTGTGGTGATCCATGTTTCCGTCAGTGCCAAGAAGTCGAGGGACTGGAGGGAGGCATAGGCTGAGATGAACTCTGCCTTGTTGACCGCAGATTGGCAGTTCCAGAGGCTACCGGAGACCTGGAACTCCACGTGGGTCGTGCGCGCTGGGACCACCAGAGTAGGGTGGCCGCGGCCACGCGGTGAGGAGCGTTTGTATGGTCTGTGCAGAGAGGAGAGAACAGGGATAAACAGACACATAGTTGACAGGCTACAGAAGAGGCTACGCTAATGCAAAGGAGATTGGAATGACAAGTGGACTACACGTCTCGAATGTTCAGAAAGTTAAGCTACGTAGCAAGAATCATATTGACTAAAATGATACAGTACTGCTGAAGTAGGCCAGCTGGCAGTGGGTGCGTTGTTGACACTACACTAATCAAGTCGTTCCGTTGAGTGTAATAGTTTCTGCAGTGTTGCTATTCGGGGGCTAGCAGGCTAGCTAGCAGTGTTGTTTACGTTACGTTGCGTTAAAAGAACGACAATAGATGGCTAGCGAACCTAGAAAATCGCTCTAGACTACACAATTATCTTTGATACAAAGACGGCTATGTAGCTAGCTATGTAGCTAGCTACGATCAAACAAATCAAACCGTTGTACTGTAATGAAATGAAGTGAAAATGTGATACTACCTGTGAATGCGACCGGGTAGTTGAGTTCTATACAGAAGACGTTGGCTAGCGTTGGCTAGCTAGCAGAGTCACCTACGTTAAGGACGACAAATAGCTGGCTAGCTAACCTCGGTAAATTAAGATAATCACTCTAAGACTACACACTCTAAACCTAAACAACACAATTATCTTGGATACGATGATACGAAGACAGCAAAGACAGCTATGTAGCTAGCTAACACTAAACTAATCAAGTCGTTCAGTTGAGTGTAATAGTTTCTCCAGTGCAGCTAATCAGTGGACGTTAGCTAGCTGGCTAGTGAAGACTACGTTAGGACGGCGAAATACGATAATTACGCAATTATCTTTGATACAAAGACGGCTATGTAGCTAGCTGAGAAGAAATTGCTAAGATAAGACAAATCAAACCGTTGTGATATAATGAAATATAATGAAAAAGTTATACTACCCGTGGGAGCGAAGTGCAGATGCGACCACTCGCTCCAACCGGAACCGGAAA